>NC_060164.1:3340185-3342326 GCF_021292245.1 Micropterus dolomieu | reverse complement strand
ATAAATGGTAACAATAATAACATGTAATAATAGTTAAAAAGTGGAAATTGTAACATTAATGAAAGGGTTAATTTGGTAAAACAGTACAAGAAAAAGGCCACTAGATGGCAGTAGAGGATAAGAAATCCACCAAAGGGGAGGAATGGTCAGCGAACACCATAGGTGGAGTTAAGATGTAACGCCCACCTGGAAGGAGGAGATAAGGAGGAGTTAAGATGTAACGCCCACCTAAAGGGAGGGACAAGGTGGAGCTTAAGGTGAATATAAGGCGATGTTCGCTGACCACCAACTCGGTTCCATCCTGAGGCCTGCAGGGATGTTACTCGGGTTTATCTGTCCTTTATTGGAATAAACTCTTTTGCACCGACTCTTGACCGTCTCCAGTGAAGTTTTTGACTACGCTGTCTTTTGACTAAAGAAGAAATCTAATAGAGTAATTTTATTGAGTTTATTACGTTGGTTAGGGTAGGGACCAGGTCTTTCACTGGCCCGGCCGGTCCTTATTTCCGACCCGACACTCATCATACCTATTCTTGATAAAAATAAGAAAATATTTCCTCTGCTTTGTTCATTCTCCCCACTTTCCAGTATTTCCTTCATTCCTGTCCCTATTGTTCCAACTATTCCTAACTCTTCCATCATATTTTTCCTCTGTTCTTCATATTGTCTGCAACTCAAAAACACATGCTCTATAGTTTCTGCAACCTGACCACAACCACAAAAACCAGTTGGGTGCTTCCCGATAATGTGTAATATGCTATTCAAATTACTGTGACCTATCCTTAATCTGGTCATAACTATTTCTTCTTTTCTATTCCCTCCCCTATTCTTCACCGCCCCAAATTTACTTTGTATAGCATAAATGTCTCCCTTTAGTTTCCACATCCCACTGATGTTGCCATTCTCTAATGGCTTCTTTCCATATTATACTCTTTCCTTCAGACTTTGACAACTTAATATTTTCTTCAATACTCTCTTTTTTAACAGCTTGTTTGGCTAACTTGTCCACTCTCTCATTACCCACAATGCCAATATGAGCAGGAATCCAAGTCAATTGAATCTCATAGCATTTTTCCCTTATTCTTGTGTATATTATCAATATTGAATACAGTAAATCCTGATGACTATTAGATATACCAGTCATGAGACTGTATAAAGCTGACACTGAATCACTTCCAATTAAAGCTTTTTTGATTTTGTTTTCCTCAATCCATTCTAGTGCCATCTTAATAGCATATAATTCAACTGCATACACACTCAGATCATTTGTGGTTCGTCTGCTTATCTCACCTCTTTGGTTGAAAATGTAAACTGCAGATAAGTCTTTCCTGTTTCTGGATCCTTTGATCCGTCTGTATAAATCTGAATATACTCTTTATATTTAAAATCTATATGTCTATAAAATTCCGCTACCAGATCTGTACTATTACTTACTGTTTTAACTCGAAGTAATTTAAAATCAACTTCCATGGTTTCTAGCTTCCATACTGACCCACCCAAAACTGAACTTTTGTGCTCTCTCCCTTTCCCAATTATCTTGTAATATTATTTTAGTTGGATGACTATCTCCATGCCCTTTTAGATTTACCCAATAATTTACAAGCAATTGTTTACGTCGTATGTTCAATGGCATTTCTCCCGCTTCCACCTGTAGAGCACACACTGGTGATGTTTTAACTGCCCCTAGACATAATCTCAGTGCTTTAGCCTGTATTACATCAAGCCTCCTAAGTACAGATTTGGCTGCTGATCCATATGCCACACTTCCATAATCCATCCTTGATCTTATTAGACTTACATATATATATTTCAGTGATTTATAATCTGTTCCCCATTCTAGTCCTGTTAAACATCTCATTAAATTTATTACTTTTTTTACATTTGTCTTCTACATTTCTAATATGTTCTACCCATGTTAACCTTGTGTCAAAGTATACTCCTAAAAAACGGAATGCTTTAACTCTCTCTAAGTTACTTCCATATAGTTTTATATTAATATTTTCCTTGATTTTCTTCCCTGTGAAAAACATTACTTTAGTTTTCTCTATAGAAAATTTAACACCCCACTTTATTCCCCACTTCTCAACATGCTGTATCCCTTCTTGTATTTTTTTAACTACATGTTCTATATTTCTTCCTTT
>NC_060164.1:3336307-3340085 GCF_021292245.1 Micropterus dolomieu | reverse complement strand
ATTTTGTTTTCCTCAATCCATTCTAGTGCCATCTTAATAGCATATAATTCAACTGCATACACACTCAGATCATTTGTGGTTCGTCTGCTTATCTCACCTCTTTGGTTGAAAATGTAAACTGCAGATCCAGTCTTTCCTGTTTCTGGATCCTTTGATCCGTCTGTATAAATCTGAATATACTCTTTATATTTAAAATCTATATGTCTATAAAATTCCGCTACCAGATCTGTACTATTACTTACTGTTTTAACTCGAAGTAATTTAAAATCAACTTCCATGGTTTCTAGCTTCCATACCGGTGTATCAGGCCATATTATAGTTGGGCAGAATTCCTTTTCATACACTCCCAGTTCTCTAGCCGCCTCATCTCCGACCCACCCAAAACTTTACTTTTGTGCTCTCTCCCTTTCCCAATTATCTTGTAATATTATTTTAGTTGGATGACTATCTCCATGCCCTTTTAGATTTACCCAATAATTTACAAGCAATTGTTTACGTCGGATGTTCAATGGCATTTCTCCCGCTTCCACCTGTAGAGCACACACTGGTGATGTTTTAACTGCCCCTAGACATAATCTCAGTGCTTTAGCCTGTATTACATCAAGCCTCCTAAATACAGATTTGGCTGCTGATCCATATGCCACACTTCCATAATCCATCCTTGATCTTATTAGACTTACATATATATATATTTCAGTGATTTATAATCTGTTCCCCATTCTAGTCCTGTTAAACATCTCATTAAATTTATTACTTTTTTACATTTGTCTTCTACATTTCTAATATGTTCTACCCATGTTAACCTTGTGTGAAAGTATACTCCTAAAAAACGGAATGCTTTAACTCTCAAGTTACTTTCATATAGTTTTATATTAATATTTTCCGTGATTTTCTTCCCTGTGAAAAACATTACTTTAGTTTTCTCTATAGAAAATTTAACACCCCACTTTATTCCTCACTTCTCAACATGCTGTATCCCTTCTTGTATTTTTTTAACTACATGTTCTATATTTCTTCCTTTTTTCCATATTGCCCCATCATCCGCAAAAAGTGATCTTCCCATACCTATTGGTATATTCACATATATATCATTAATCATTACTGAAAATAATGTGGGACTTACTCCCCTGAGGAGTTCTGTTTTCTATAACATGTTCACTTGATAGTTCTGCCCCTATTTTAACCTGAATTGTTCTTCCTTCCAGGAAATCCTTGATCCAGTTAAGAAAATTTCCTCTAATTCCCATATTATACAATTTAATCATTAGTCCCTCTCTCCATAGCATATCATATGCTTTTTCTACATCGAAAAATACTGCCACTGCTGTCTCTTTATTTACTTGTGCTTTTCTTATGTTATCTTCCAAACACAATACTGCATCCATAGTATTCCTACCTCTTCTAAACCCACTTTGACATTCAGCTACCATACCTCTTTTTTCCATAACATACATTAACCTCTCATTTATCATTCTTTCCATTAATTTACAGACATGAGATGTCAGAGCAATAGGTCTAAAACTTGTAGGTTTACTAGCTTCTTTCCCAGGTTTCCTTATCGGCACAATAATTGCCTCCTTCCAGCTCTTTGGAAGTTTCCCTTCCTCCCACACTTTATTGTACAGCATCAACAACTTATTCTTCCCCTCCTCACTTAACTGTTTCAACATGCTATAACAAATGTCATCTTTTCCTGGTGCAGTCTTCCCAGTTTTGGCCATTGCTCTCTTTAATTCTCCCATGTTAAATAGTACATTTTGTTCATCCTCCACTTTCCCCATCTTCATAAATACCTCTACATTTTCAGATTTAGTCTTCTCTCTGCCTCTCTTCCCTTCTTCAGATAAGTTATTAGAGCTATGCACATTGACAAATGTATTTGCTAACATTTCAGCCTTTTCCTTATTTGTCACTGCAATTTTATTTCCACTACTCAAAACTGGATAACTCCATTCTCTCCTTTCACCACCCATCTTCTTAATCATTGTCCACACCTCTCCAAACTGAGTTGTATTCCCAATTGAGCTACAATAGTTCCTCCAATATGTTCTTTTTGCCTGCCTAATTGTTTTCCTTTCTATTGCCTGAGCATATTTATATTGAATCATGTGCCTGAAGTTATGAGTTCTTTTCATTATTTTAAATGCTTTGTTCCTATTTCTGACTGCTTCTTTACATTCCTCATCCCACCATGGTACGATTTTCCTCTTTACCTTACCTTTACTTTTTGGAATAGACTCCATTGCCGCTATTATTATACCTTTCTTTATTTTATTTTCCAGTGTCTCTATATCATCATTATACTCAATCTGGCTCAAACATCTATCACTTTCTCTCTGAAAATGTTCCCAATTAGCATTCTCAAATACCCATCTTCCTCCTCTTTCTTCTATACTTTGAGATAATGAAATATTAATTTTACATAATAGTGGATAATGATCACTTCCTATTGTCCCATCCTTATATACACTCCAATTACATATCGCTGCCATACTACTAGACACCAGTGTAAGGTCAAGTACAGATTCCTTCCTCGTACTAACCTCTATCCTTGTTTTACTTCCATCATTTAAACATACTACGTTTTCCTCATCCAATAACTCTTCAATTACTTGTCCATTACTATCCATCTTCTCACTACCCCACAATGTATTATGCGCATTGAAATCCCCACACCATACAATATTATTATTGTCTTGCCCCTCTATTTCCTCAAGATTATTTATATCTAATTTTCTACACGGATTGTAATAATTTATAACTACAATTCTTTTCCTTTCACCCCATGTTTCTACCACTACATATTCTTGCTCCTTTCCTATACCTAACACCCTATGCGGAATCCCTTGTCTTATAAATGTTATACATCCCCCTCCACCACCTTTTTCCCTATCTTGTCTAATTGATACATATCCATATATTAAAAAGTCCAAATTAGGCTTTAACCAGGATTCCTGAATGCATATAAAATCTGGCTTTTCTCTTCTACTCCTTATAAATTGCTTGAAATCCTGCCCATTAGCTTCTTGCATTCCATTGAAGGATTAGCATTACAAAAATTATTAACCTATACATGTTGTCTCTTGACTCGACTGTACACTGAGTTCATCCCTCACTTCTTCCCACTTTAATCCTGCCATATCTAAGTGGTGTATTGCTGCTTTAACAATAACTTTCAGTTTTAGACCTGACTTCAGCTGTAGCATTTATCACCCCTGCTATGAATGTCACTATTTTCTTCTTCTCTTCCCATTTTTCCTTCTTTTCTTGGTGATCTTCCCTGCTCACCCTTTTTGTACTTTCTCCACTCTGATTCTTCTTTTCCTGCTCTGTTCTCTTAACAGCCTCAACATAAGAAATGTTTTCATTTAATTTTATCTGTTGTACTTTAACTTCTTTTTTCATCACTTCACATCCCCAAAATGCCACACTATGATTCCCTCCACAGTTACAACACTTTGGTCTTACTTCTTCCCCACACTTTCCATATTCATGATCACCACTACACCTAGCACACCTCCTCTTTCCTTTACATACATTAGCCACATGTCCAAATTCCTGGCAATTATAACATCTCATTGGCTTAGGTACATACTCTTTTATGCTGTATCTCATAAATCCATAATATACCTCTTTTGGTACCTCCTTTGTTTCAAACTCAACCAATACAGATTCTGTTTCTACTTTCTCCACTCCCCGTGTCATTCTTACTGCACTTTTAACTGACCTATTCTTCATTCTCAAGTTCTCCACCAACTCTTTCAAATTTACAGTAAGT
>NC_060164.1:3327709-3336287 GCF_021292245.1 Micropterus dolomieu | reverse complement strand
CTGTACACTGAGTTCATCCCTCACTTCTTCCCACTTTAATCCTGCCATATCTAAGTGGTGTATTGCTGCTTTAACAATAATCTGGATTCTTTCAGTTTTAGACCTGACTTCAGCTGTAGCATTTATCACCCCTGCTATGAATGTCACTATTTTCTTCTTCTCTTCCCATTTTTCCTTCTTTTCTTGGTGATCTTCCCTGCTCACCCTTTTTGTACTTTCTCCACTCTGATTCTTCTTTTCCTGCTCTGTTCTCTTAACAGCCTCAACATAAGAAATGTTTTCTTTTAATTTTATCTGTTGTACTTTAACTTCTTTTTTCACTTCGCATCCCCAAAATGCCACACTATGATTCCCTCCACAGTTACAACACTTTGGTCTTACTTCTTCCCCACACTTTCCATATTCATGATCACCACTACACCTAGCACACCTCCTCTTTCCTTTACATACATTAGCCATATGTCCAAATTCCTGGCAATTATAACATCTCATTGGCTTAGGTATATACTCTCTTATGCTGTATCTCATAAATCCAAATCTTTTACTATTTTTATTTTTCCAACACAACTCATCATCTTTGCTTTTTCCATCTGTACTTCATTATTACAGCCTACCAGTAGATTTCCATCTCCCAAAATTCTTGCATACTTCACTTCTCCTACCTTTTCTCTTATTATTTTAGTTAACTTAAGTGGATCCATTTTTTTTACTCCTCCTTCTCCCTCAAATCATACCACTACATTAAGCAATCTTATTTTAGGTTCCTTCCCTTCATCTTCTTCACTTTCCGTCCCATTTGAACTAACACAACCTTTTTTCTTTTTTTATGACTAGTCTCCTTCTTATCCCTATGCATTCTCCCTACTTCCTCCCAATCACTTTCCCTCCTCTCATCACTACCATTTCCCTCTGCCTCACTGTAATCCATACCATCCACCTGTCTCCCTGCCATCCCTATCCAGATTATTGGTTTAATGAGCAACCAGAAGCTGTGAAATAGCACCGCTACCGGACCTATACAGGCCGTCGGCCGATGCTATCCCACACCAACTCTTAATCGACTCACCAACCAACAAACTCGCACTTCGTTCTCCACCCAGTGCAAAATTCAGACAGACCACAGTACTCGTTTTTCCGGAATCCACTGTCACGTCGGACAAGGACTGTGGGGAAACAAGCAAGGATATATACACACAGGGTTAACGAGCTGGGAGGAGACACACAGGTGAGGGACATGAGGCCAACGAGACGCAGGCAGGCAGAGAGAGCAGGGGAAACAGAGAGACTAGCAGGCAGGCAGATTACTGAGGGGGGAAAGACATAACACAAGTTACTCAACACTAAACATCAGAGTAATATAAATAAACTGATACAGGCAGACAGATCACAAATAAACTAACACCAACAAGGAACACAGACATAAGCCAAGGTAAAACTGAACTCAGGGCATACATAGGCAAAACACAAACCGGGAGTAAACACTTAAGACATAAACTAAAGGTACAGGACTAAGAACTAAGATACGAGACAAGACAGATACTAAGTAACTTAAAGATGTGGATGAATAATAATAATAAAGGCTACACAGAGACTAGAGCAGAATGAACAAAATCAGATTAATTAATGAAACTGGCAGAGAACATAAATAGACAAGCAGACAGAACTCAAGCATGATGGTACAGAAACTAATACAACAGACTGGAACAGGACTGAAATCAGGAAAATACCAAAACACCACTAAACACCAGCTGACAGATAATAACCAGATAAACAATAACATCAGGCAGAGGACGCACACTAAAGGTAGCAAGCAAACTAAAACTAAGTCTAAACTAACAGCCCAGAAGAAGGGATTCTAACTAATAAGACAGGGCGGCTAAGGGAGACGAGATAACAGAACAACACAGATCATGAAGACTGAATACAAGACAACAGACTATTTAACAGATACCCAACTGATAAATGAATAAACTCAGGACTAAACGGAACAGATGACAGGACTCACATGCAGATACAAAACCAAACCCTCAGAATCAAAACCCAAAAACACAGCACTCAGGACAGGATCGTGACACAGGCAATTTTGTATTCTGAGTCACATGATAAATCTGGGCTCAGGCAGGATCTGGTAACAATACTCAGTCATGATTTTAAACCTGCAATAATTGATTTCTTGGCATCTTGGGCTAGAGCTAACATATTATTTGCTTAAAATTATGCATTAAAAACAAAAATTCAGCAAAGACTTAGATCTTAGATGGAGGCCGCCATTATGTGTGTTGCTACGTGACTTGCGATTGGTCAGTTCCAGTTGACCCCATTTATTCTTCCAGCTTCTCATTGTTAATATTCATCGTTTTATACATCTATTTTCTCTACACTAATCTGTATAGCAGTTTTATTTGTTTGTAGGGATGGGCACACAAGCCTGTATTAATCTAGCCACCTACTGGAACTAATGTAAGTCCAATATTCACTCCCTTTTAGTTCTCTCCTAATTATGGTATAGATGTTCCCCATCTAGTTGCATTTGGTGCTAAACAGATAGTGTACAGTGAGTTTATCAGAGCTTTCTCACTGAAAACAGCTACCAGTTGCCTGTTGCTGCTGAAAACAAGGTTGACAATGGTGAAGGTGAACCAAACTCAAAAGCTGAAGACTGAAAACTGAGGTTAAACTTCACTCTCTTAAGAACATTCTCTGTGGTTTCATCTCTATGAGCGACACCATTATACATTAATTTGATACTTTATTAAGATAAAAATATTGACTTCTACAGCAGTATAATTCGCTGGCACAGTTTTACCTCCATGCAGTCTAATTTATCATCTGTCCATGCACTACTTCCTTTTTTCTAGGGCAACTTAAGCCGGAGAGACTGTTCATAAATAGCTTTAGATATTCGATCAGACAATTTCAATGCTGTGTCTCAATTTGCGCACTTCCATACTTACACTTACTATTTTGAGGGCATAAGTGCGTTCACACTGAGAAGTATGGCAAAATGCAGTGCAATGTGAGTACCTGGATGATGCACTCATAACGGCTAAAAAGTTGAATGTATAATGGTGGACACTTCTCACCCTCAAAGACCAGCATTTTAGCTACGTAGCGGAAGGGGAGAAGCACGGGAGAAGCAGAAAGCAGCAGAGAGAGGCCCACAACAGAACCTCTTTTGCAAGTTTCATACACTATTTCATCACTAAATCCTCTTCTGAGAAGTTTTGAGGTGAGAAATCAAATGTGTAAAAAAGTGATGGCGGATCAAAAATGTGCTTTATCGGAGTTGAGAAGCTCCACTAGTGGCAGTGGGGGAAGCTTGCGCCAACCTAGCAAGCTTCCCCCCCTAGCTAGCGAGGCGGGCCAGCTGTCCGCTCACAGAGCCCTCCACTCCACACACACACAGGCCGCTGTAGCCAACGCAGCAGCTGATTCCAGCAACAACGGCAGAGGAAACAGCTGTAAGATAGTTTAATGTTCGTACCAGAGTTATTCTGTCATTACATTTGAGTAATTTAAATCAAATGAAGAGACATCTGGCTCGTGATGTCCAGAAAATTCTTGGCTTGTGAAACTTAAAAAAGAAATAAATAACTGCAATAGTATGAAAAGGGGACTGTCGTTAGTTATTTTATTATTATTATTATATCAGACATTACATTGTTAGTGTACAGTTGTGGTTACAATACTTGCTTTCTATTGCTTTTACTTTATATAAGTCTTATTTATGCACCGATATACCAAAGCAAATATTTTGGGTGATAAAGCCTGCCTGTTATTTTGGAGCTCTGCAGACGGCCTGTGTGCTGGGGGTATTGCACTATCTTGCGATAGTCATTTCCCGTTAGTGCACAACAGCAGTGTTTGATTTGAGACAACACTACCCTGTCGAAATTAACGCACTAAGCATAGTGCATAGTGTTAGCAGTGTACTGCATGTTAAAGGAAGTACCCGAATTGAGACACAGCTCTTGTGATGCCCAAAAGGACGGCTTGTTCAATCCCCCTCACCCTCCTTATTCAAAATGTTACTGGTTTGATCCAGTAGTCCAGTATTATTATAAGCAAAACCAGACACCGACATGTATACATATGGCTGACAGCTTGTTACACACAGTCAGTCACAGTCGTAGGCTGTGTAAAAGAAGTGGACATAGCCACAGAGACCCATTGGTTTGTGGACTACTGTCGCACTCTAAGGCTGTCTCTATTGGGTTTACCCCTAGGTGCACTGAGAAAAGCTTGTCTATGCCCACCCACGATGTGGGTGTCTCCTACGTCCACACCTTGTATATGTACAACAGTGAGGCCTGGCCATCGGCTCCCATTTTTCTTCAGCACTGATCTGTCTAAAGAGCAGAAGATTTCCAGCCGGGAAACAAGAAGAACGATCATCATTCCGAGGGACAGTGGCGTAAGGTAGTAACAACGGGCCCCAGTGCAGGCTACACCGTTACGAAGCACACACACGCACACACTCTGCATTCGTGTCTAGAAGGGAACCCTTTATTGGAAAATTAATGTGCCTTGTTTCCTCATTTTGCCATGATTTAACAACTGATAAGATTAGATGCAGTAAATACATAATTTAAAGCTCCTTAAATTGACTTCTTTCCGTATTAACATATTAAATTCAACAGTTCTCTTTGCGTGTGTCTCTCTCCAACACACAGGCACACACTGCTGCTGCAGCAGCTGTGTTCAACAGGGTCCAACTGCAGACCTCCACAGTGGGGTCGCTTCCACTGCAGACATCCTCTGTCAGGACGGCTCCGCTGTCAGCCTGGTCAGGACAGGAAATAACCATAAATAAATTGTTTTTTTACTGAATGCATGGGTCTTGGTATGTGTTCGCCGTCAAAATAGCTACCGCTATCAATATTGTACATCTAAATCACAGAAATTACAGAATATTACACATGTGTAAGTTAGGTAAATTTGTTGTTCTGCATAGGTAACGTTAGGCTACAACAACGGTGGCTAGCGTTAGCTCTTGAAGTAGTATGGTAGGATTAGCTTTTTTTTTCTCCTTTTGATAACGTAAGCATAGACTGTATGAATCTACTGTGTGTTTGGCTTTATTAAATGTTTTTTTGTAAAGCATTTAGCAAGGGCATAGGTCTGCATTTGTCTTAATATGTTGACTATTACGCTTAGGTTAATTATTGGGGCAGTGGTGGCCCAAAGGTTAGAGAAGCAAGCTTGGAGATCACCAGTTCAATCCCCAGACCGGCAGGATAAAATCTGCAGTGGAGCTACTTAGTGGCCAGCAGACCAAGCTGTACTGGGCAGCTTCCAGGTGAAAAAGAGAGGCTTCCTCTCAGTGAAGCTCCCCTGAATAAACAAAGGTTAAAAAAAAAATATATTGTCCAAAAGAAGATAAAATAAAGATCTATATCGTTTAGACCGTTCAGTGTAAGTTTTTCACACTTAAACACACACAACACAAAGACTTTGCTGGCTGTATGAATTCATCTTAGTTGAAATGAACTTTGTACCGTTACTATGACAGTGTTTCCCAACCCTCTCCTGGAGAAGGTTTCTCTCTGTCCTGCATGATTTTATCTCTTCCTGCTTCAACACAGCTGATAGGATTCAGGATTCATAAGGAGTTGAAAGTTTGAATCAGCTGTTATGGAGCAGGGAGAGATCTAACACACACACACGGTTATATAAACAGTTTACATTATCCACAGAAAGAAACTACTCCTCCCATGGATCTTACGGGGCTTGCCACAGCTACTATTGGCATATCCTAATTTGCGTGATTTAGATTTACAAATATTGATAGTGATGGAACATGACCCATGCATTCAGATTTTTTTTTCATGTTTTGCATAATGCAAATCAGTCACTGCTGACAACTCCTTTTCTGTGTAATCTGTGTGAATACAGTGAATAAAGTAAAAGTATTATTACAGTAGGCTACTAACGTTTGTGTCTCCATTCATTTTTAAAAAGTGAATATTTAAAAATTATACATGTTGTATTTATTGCATGTGTCATTTTTACAGATTTTACATTTGATAGTCCACAGCTGTAGTCCATATAGACCAGCAGGGTTCTAGTTACGCTCCATAAGGAGGGTCTAAGCTCTGATGGAAGCAGTAAAATCCTGCATCTGTGGGGGTGAATAATTCATTTACCAACAACCATCATATATGTATTTTCATTGAAATTATTCTTTACATTAATAAGATAAACAGGCTAAAATAAACACGTTTTCCAAATGAACTATGCTGCACACAATGAAAAGAATCATAGACCCATTTAGTCATGTCAACTTACTTCTTCTTTTTAACTCAAATAGCTCTGACAAGTTTTGGATTTTGAACTCAACTGTATGAGTTTTAGAAAGTTAAACTTGCATTAATTCATTGTGTTGACTATTTGACACTTTTGTCGTGTTGATTGAACTTATGTATGTAAGTTATCAGTTGAAAACAGGCGAGAGTATGAGGATTGCCTAGGTGCTTCTGAGTTTGAGAAAAACATATACATAATCAACTAATTATTAGGGTTTAGCAAGTACTTGGTTAAAATGAGTATCCGGTACAGATACTTTCTATGAGTATCATCAGAGTAAAATGTGTCAATATCTGAATAAATATATGAATATAAAAAAATCAATTACTATTCTCTGAAGCTCAATTCTGATGCTGTTCTGTAAAAGGTTTTCTAATAAATATAGCAAGTTCTGATGATTAGGCTTAAGTAACTTCCAGTTAATACCACCCACTTATAGATTAAGCCCCGCCAATTCTGAGTACAGATACAGAAAATTTGGTGCTCACCCCTGCTAATTATACACTGCAGATAAGTCATATATTCAAATTCCAACCGAAATATAGACTATATAGAATATCAATAGAATATCTGTGGTAAACAAGACTAGTGCCACCGGTGGAAAGGGTTCCAGACAACGGCCTTAAGGCCCTTTCAGAAAGGAGGTGACATCTGCTGCTATTTTGAACTTTGACTGTGGCGTGCACAGGCGCCCCACCAAGCTACCCTGCCCCGTCACAAGTCATTGAAGATAATAGCACAGTGGTGCTGTTGTGGTCTGTCTTCAAGGCCCTTTATAGATGTAAACTAAAACAAATTTGGAATTTAAATCCCTTAACTTGAAAGGGAAAGTAGTATTAATTTGGTTAACTTGAAAGTATGAGTTAGAATAACTCAAACTTGTTCATTTAACTAACATTGGGACAACTAGAACGCTGTAGTTATATCCACTTTATGAACTTAAATTTATGAGTTGAAACAAAGGCAATTTTCAAGTTGAGTTATCTGAACTTAAAAATGTGAGTTGAAGGGGTGTAGAATTGTATGTTTGTTAGACAAGTGAAAGCAAGTTTCCTAGAATGGACAATGTAATATAGATAGTTGATTTAACTCAGTATTAAGTTCAAACAACAAATTATCATTAATTAAACAAATTGTATAACACAACATCATGGGTTGAAACAAAGCCTTTCTTAAAGTTGAGTTTACTCACATTTTTTAGGCAGCAATTGAACTTGAACCACCTAGATAATTTTTACAGTGTATGTTTTGGAGTTTACATGCTCTGCCTCTGTCCTCTCTGTCAGTGTTTCAGAGAGGGTGGGGCTCAACACACAGCGTCTCCTCCACACACACACACGCGCACACAAACTGTACGTCGAACACACTGCACTAGCAAGAGCTCATCACTTCAACACAACACATCGACAGATGCTAGACACATTAGTTGTAGACTTTGCGGGCTGTGTGAACGGAGTTTTTCTGTTAAAACTAAAAAGTTATGTCCCATTAGGCTTTGTAAACTAGGATGTTCACAGCCCACGTGAGTAGCCTCTGTCAGACCCACCTTTTGTGTGTATTCAGCAACTGGACTATTCACAATACACGTTGGCCTATTCAATTCAATTCAATTCAATTCAATTTTATTTATATAGCGCCAAATCACAACAACAGTTATCTCACAGCGCTTTTCATAAAAGAGCAGGTCTAGACCGTACTCTCTGATGTTATTTACAGAAGCCCAACAGTTCCCACCAAGAGCAAGCACTAGGCGACAGAGGCAAGGAAAAACTTCCTTTTAAGAGGCAGAAACCTCGAGCAGAACCATGGCTCAGGGTGGGCGGCCATCTGCCTCAACCGGTTGGGGTGAGAGAGAGAGAGAGAGAGAGAGAGAGAGAGAGAGGAGGGAGGCAGCCTACACAATATACACACAGAGGTACAGACAGTGAAGGTAATGTTGCTATAGACTAAATGAAAAATGGTACAGATATTTATAATAGTGTTAATGGTAACCATCGTAATGTTAATGATTATAATAACAGTAATAACAATAAGACTAGCAACAATAGTCGTTGCAGTAGAGGGTGTCGAGCAGGAACACAGGGGCAGCAGGTGACCCGCAGCCACAGATCCAGACTCCACAGCTCCAGAGCCAGAAAACCTGCAGGAAGTGATAGGAGAGAGGAGAGAGACGAGAAAGCACAAGACTACCAGAAAGGGGAGAAGTTGTGTTAGTAACATGCAATAATGGGATAAGGTTGCATACAGAGGGAGAGAAAGTAGAGGAGAGAGG
>NC_060164.1:3309061-3327689 GCF_021292245.1 Micropterus dolomieu | reverse complement strand
TGTGGTCTGTCTTCAAGGCCCTTTATAGATGTAAACTAAAACAAATTTGGAATTTAAATCCCTTAACTTGAAAGGGAAAGTAGTATTAATTTGGTTAAGTTGCTTTAACTTGAAAGTATGAGTTAGAATAACTCAAACTTGTTCATTTAACTAACATTGGGACAACTAGAACACTGTAGTTATATCCACTTTATGAACTTAAATTTATGAGTTGAAACAAAGGCAATTTTCAAGTTGAGTTATCTGAACTTAAAAATGTGAGTTGAAGGGGTGTAGAATTGTATGTTTGTTAGACAAGTGAAAGCAAGTTTCCTAGAATGGACAATGTAATATAGATAGTTGATTTAACTCACAGTATTAAGTTCAAACAACAAATTATCATTAATTAAACAAATTGTATAACGTAACATCATGGGTTGAAATAAAGCTTTTCTTAAAGTTGAGTTTACTCACATTTTTTAGGCAGCAATTGAACTTAAGTTTTTAAGTTGAACCACCTAGATAATTTTTACAGTGCACGCATGAATATCATTACAACATGATTCATAATAATTAATATGATACCATAAAGGGCAGATTTGCGGTCTCTTCTTTATAAGTAGTCTTTGTTGGTTTATTTCAGGCTTTTGAAACTTGAACTTTGTTGCAGTATCACACACATCTGGGGCAAGTAGTGTGCTGCTGTGTGTGAGAGAAAGTGTTGACCACCTAATGAGCAATGAAGTCTCTGTCTCTCTGTCTGTCTAGGCTCAAGCTATTATTTATTTATTTATTAATCCTTGCCGGTAACGTTCGTTATACTATAGACCCCCACGAAGCTCAAATTGTATTCCAGTTCCCACAGTTAAATTCAGTTGATAGCAGTAAAATGTCATAGTATATGTTACTCTTCAAAGGGAAACTATGAATGAGACGTGTGTGTGTGTGTTTTAGGAAGACTGAAAGAGAGGAAGTTACACTCTTAATCTTTCTGGAGTCTTGTCGTCTTGTCACATGATCAAATAGAAACTTAAGATGGGGCATTCATTTACATATTACCCAGCAATCATCACTGCATATGTGGGCTCATTCAGTTGAATCTGTGGTATCTATTTTTTTAGGTTTCACCGTATACCTTATGGCCTACTGCTTGCTACAGACTTTTGTGGGTAAAACCAGTCAGTAGTTTTACCCACAAAAAAAACATGCACATATGAGTGTATATATAGCAGTTGATAGTTGCTCGCAAAGCAGGGAGGGGCTCTCTCCTGCATGACGGAGCATGTTGGTGCCCGTGATCCTTCTCCTCCCCCAGTAGCAGAATATTATATTCGTCAACGCCCTTTTTTCCGTTGATGAAAACGAGCTAGCTTCACTTTAAAGCCCTGTTACTTCACGTTATGAGCTGTAAGGTTTTCTAAACAGTTTCCCTTGGTCAATTTGATTGATTGTTAATGGCGCTGAGAGTAGCACTTAATTATGATACACAACGGCCGCATTCACATTGACTTTACAATCATAAACGATGCGTCAGTCATGGCGACGTTCCCAGCTGGAGAATGTGTTGCTGCCCAGTGCGCAAGATTAGACAACACCGGACAATTTCATAGTTTCTAAGGAAGAGAAAACAGTTCTCCTGTTTATGCGTGAGGCGGCGGCTAATCTGCCCCAAACTCCCTTAAAACTTAAGAGTTTTGTGAGTCGTTGAGTTAGAGGAAAATATATAAACGTAGTGAAACGCTGTCTACTACAAAATCATTAATATTGACCCCCCCTGTAAATTCAGCAAATGTAATGCATGACGTTATTCCTTTCTTTGTATATGATGTCAGTTTGTCCCGGTGTGTTGCAGTACTGGCGTGTAAACTGCTCTGTCACTAAACATTATTTAATTGGGTTGTGACTGTTAATTAGCACATGATAGCTAAACAAGACGCATTGTGTAATAATAGTTGATTATTCGTTTCAATAATCGATAGCTTAATTGACTATCAAAATAGTTCTGTTTGTGCACTACAGGGAACGGTCTAAGGGGCTTCCCCTGTCAGCGCAGCGCCTGTCTCACTGGCTGTGCGAGGCTGTTTTACAGGCCTATGTGTCAGCTGGTGAATCTCCCCCAAACGGCATTAGGACGCACTCCAGAAGAGGCGTCTCCTCCTCTGTGGCGTTGCACGGTGGAATGTCGGTTGACGACATCTGCACTGTGGCTTCCTGGTCTTCCCCATTCTCGTTCATCCGTTTCTACCTGCGGGATGTCTCCCGCTTCTCGCTGAATCACTCTGTACTGAGCGTTTTATCTGAGCGATTGTCCTCTGTGTGCTTTCACCCAACCGGATTGTGGTGGGAGCGGCCGCTGCTCACGCTGGCGCAGCTGAAGTGGTCGCTGTGTGAACTGTAAGTACTGACATTAGTCTTGGCTACTTGACATTTGACAGCTATTACCTTGTATGTCTTCAAAGGACAAAACAAAAAATACTGTTGACTATTGTTATTGACATCATTTTGAGGTGTTGTTCCCTTGTTCCATTTCTCTCACATCTGACATGATAGTATTGTCAACATAAACTGATCCATCTTTAAGAGGTGCATCTCAAAAAATTAGAACATCGTGGAAAAGTTCATTGTGAGCAGCAGAACCAGACTGAGAGATTAAAGTCTCTAAAGTTTTGAGACTGAACATTTGAGCTCATCATCAAGATTAAAACAAGAAAGGGGCTTGAAATATTTCACTTTGTGTAATGAATCTAGAATATATTATAGTTTCATGTTTTTTATTAAATTACTGAAGAAAATGAACTTTTCCAGAGATGCATTGGTATAGTTTATTTCATATTTTTATTACCTGCAGAATTTATTACACATTTATTTTCCTTCCATAGTCAACAGTGTGGATCACGTCAGACCTGGTGCCCAGAGAGTTGCGTGAAGCATCCTCAGTGTGTTGGACATCTGTATTTGATGGGGTGCACTGACATGGAAAGGACTTCTTCCCTTTTGTCTAATTTTAGTGTTAAATATTGTCCATATGTGTTTTATGTCTATTTTAACTCATTTTGTCTTTATTACTGACAGAAAATATTGCATTTCACTTTATGTCTGTCAATTCAAAGGTCAAGCTTCAACACAACAGATAAAACATCACATATTAAAACTGAACTTTTGTTAAATGAGAGAAGTTTAGTATAAGTTGAAAAAACTTTCTACCTGAAACATAAAGATCGTTAGGATTCTAGTTTAAACACAAAAATTTGTGCACATACAAACTGTGGGTAAGTGATGAAACAAAGACTGACTTGCACAAAGTAGTGATGAAACTACATATGTGGTATCATTAATTATGACAATACTCTAAAGTCTTTACCTGTGGTAAATAGGTGCATCTAAACCTTCTCAAAGGTCGAAATAAATGACACCTCCTACTTGGCTTCAAAACTATTCAGTGTGCCAATAATTCTTTGTTTTCTGTGTAACTTCTAAGGGAATGTCACATTTGTCTCTTAAAGAAATGTCCAAATAAAACCAGTATAGAACATCAGTTTTCATTTTTTAGTTTCTACTCACATATATACAAAATGTTGACCTATAAACACCATTTAATATTTTCATTTACAGCTGTTAACTATAATATGTTGTTAAGTTTAGATCACACTATTTACAATTAACATTTGAGCACTTAGGCTCAGTGGATGAATGTGTATGAATGGTGAATGCAGATGTAGTGTAAAAGCGCTTTGAGTGGATGAAAAGACAAGAAAGGTGCTATACAAATACGGAGCATTTACATAGGAAACTGATTTTATTTTCAGGATATTTAGTCTGATCAATTTTATATAACAAATGTTTCCCAATACACAAGAAATAGTTTAACAACTTAAATATATATCTTGCATTCATGAAAGCACCAATATTTAAAGGTTAAAAATTAAAAAGTAGTTTTGTATGACTTGTTGTTGTAACAGTAATTTTAATGCTAGCTAACCCAGTGTCATAATTTAACATTAGTAGTGTTCAGGTGTTGTGGAGTAAAAGTTAAAAGAAAAGGCTAAACAAGCAGTAATGTACAGGATCTGATAGAGCCACACAGGAAGCTGGAACTGTTATTTCCTGTAGAGCTGGACTGTGTTTCATCTGGATGTGTTCTGCAATCAGCAGTGCTTGTAAATGAAAGACAAGATGGGTACAGAGTTACTGACAGTACACACAATTTTTTCCCCAACTGCCATAAACCTACTGAACTCTGACATCACCTCCGCATGATAACCTCTCTGGCATGTTACAATAATTAGGGTGGCAATGTGAAATACAGCATTTAATTATAATCTTGCTGCTGGACACTGTGCAGCATAATCTATGTTGACAGGCAATGTGCAATAATCTATGCTGCTAGACACCTGTTGACCACTCAAGTCAGCTCTATGTATGTTTATTATTAAGATCTTATTGTATATTTCTTATTGAACTGTACTGCTTGACATCACAGATTTTAATCCCCCAAACAAACTCAGAAGTAGCTCTCACACACCTAATTTACCACCTTGACTACTGTAACTTTACCCTACTCAGGACCATCCCCCTAGTTACAGCCCAGCTACTTGACTTCACCACTGCTGCAGAGTTCTGCTTGTAGCTCGCGGGAGATAACAACTTCTGTTCTCCCGAATAATGAATCCACCTCCATCTCCCTACTGAGTTTTATCAATGTGCTGTGCAAAATCTGTGCAGTTATCACCACATATTTTTTGCTGAATCTCAAGGAATGCTACCTCTAAGTGTAATAAATGATTGTAGCTGGCTAACAGTTAGTATCTAACTGAACAGTCACTCCATTCAATTAAGAAGCCAAATCTAACTTTGCCAAATTGGAAAGTTTAATGTTAACATTACGTCAGCTAAAAGACGAGTGGTGCCATTACCTTCCAACTTCACACAGATGCCTTTTGTTCAAAGTATTATCACCCTAATGTCTAACACTTCTTTAATACACGATGACTTCTCTTTAAAAATTGGGGTTAGCGCACACTTCCTTTCACTTCATTGCATCACTGCATCATTGTTAGCACAGCTTGGGGTCGCTCGAAGCTACTAATGAGCTTAGCAAGCTAAGCTAACAAGCTATGCATGTAGACCTGCTAATTAATGTTAACAGGTTAGATTTGGCTTCTTAATTGAGTGACTGTTCAGTTAGATACTAACTGTTAGTCAGCTACATAAATAAAGTACCAGAATTTCACTCACCAACTGGAACACAGGATTCCTGAATGGTCTCTCTCTACCATTAACTGCACAGCCAGCCATTATTCATCCGGTATTTGCATGAAGAAATGTCTACAAGGCTCAAACAGTACAGATGCAAAGCTCTGTGACTGTTTTAGAGGCAAACAGACGGTGGACAGAAAGCTAGCAGTGACAGCCACAGCAGCCACCAGTCAATCAAAGCAGCCACGACCCTAATAAAGAAAAGCAATATACAATAAAACCATCTTTTGAACAAGGCGGTAAACATGTTTTATTCTACTGTAAAGTTGTGCATTTTAACATGGGGGACAGTTGAGATTGACTCCATTTTGCAGCCAGCCTCAAGTGGCCACTCGATGGATTGCAGTTTTTGTTATTTCCTGGAGATGAGAGCCGGAGGTTGCCGCTTGATTGCTACGCTTGACAGGTCGCCATGGTAGCGACTTGTCATGCCACGCCCAAATGCATGCCCTGATTTATCATCTATTTTCATATAAATGGGACCATAATTGTCACGATCCTGTCCTGAGTGCTGGGTTTTGATTCTGAGGGTTTGGTTTTGTATCTGCATGTGAGTCCTGTCATCTGTTCCGTTTAGTTCTCTGAGTTTATTCATTTATCAGTTGGGTATCTGTTAAATAGTCTGTGGTCTTGTATCCAGTCTTCATGATCTGTGTAGTTCTGTTATGTTGTCTCCCTTAGCCACCCTGTCTATTAGTTAGAATTCTTTTTGCTGTGCTGTTAGTTTAGACTTAGTTTTAAGTTTGCTTCCTTCAGTGTGCATCCTCTAAATGATGTTATTGTTTATCTTGTTATTATCTGTCAGTTGGGGTTTTAGTGGTGTTTTGGTATTTTCCTGATTTCAGTCCTGTTCCAGTCTCATGTATTAGTTTATGTACCATCTTGAGTTCTGTCTGTTTGCTAGGTGTCTATTTATGTTCTCTGCCAGTTTCATTAATTAATCTGATTTTGATCATTCTGCTTTAGTCCCTGTGTAGACTTTATTATTATTCATCCGCATCTTTAAGTTACTTGGTATCTGTCTTGTCTCGTCTCTGCAGCCAGTGGAGTTGCCCCCTGCTGGCCGTTAGAAAGAATGCAGGTTTAAGGCACTTCTGCATTGGCTTCACTTTTCAGACCTGCTGGTTCCCTCTTACAAATGCTTGCTACATAATACAGTAATATGTAGCAAGCATTTTACTGCCTGGCATTGTCAATACAAAGAGCTGAGCACACAGCCATTAGCACCAAAGTGCACCAAACCACAAGTAACACAGACCACAATAGAAAAAACTTCTAACAAAGAAGAATGACAAGTCAATAATCACTCACTGTCACAGAGGATTGTTTCTAAAGGCCTAACAAGTGATGTTTCAGTGCAGTTTGGTCATCTGACCTCAGCGTGTTTAACAAAGAGACCAGCAAGTTAGCAAGTTTATAACATGTAAACATGTCTTCTGAAAAAAGCCATGAACAACAGATTTTCATGTTTGGTGTTATAAATTTAAATCAGTATACCCAGAATAAACAATTCACCTTTAACAGTTATCTGACTACACTTCAACATCCCAGCTACTATGTGTATTTATCTTCACCACAGTCTGTAAGATCAATAGCATATAACCTGCCGCTGGCTGAAGTTTCTTTGCCTGATGGGTCACACAGCTTTTAAGCCATACTTTGGTTTATTACCAAATACTTGCAAAATGAAGTTGTAGCCTCAATTGTAGTATTTGCTTTTTTAGTAAATATCTACTGACCATCGTGAACTATTCTCTACAGATGGGTGTTTTCCCTACTGCCTTTAAAACTGCTATGGTGAAGCCCCTTCTGAAGAAGAATAATTTAGATGCTACTGTACTCAATAACTACAGAACGGTATCCAATCTGCCATTCCAAAGTAAAATTTTAGAGAAAGTTGTTTTTAATCAACTGAACGATCTTATTAATTCCCACAATATTTATGATAAATACCAGTCTGGTTTTCGAACCAATCACAGTACTGAGACAGCATTGGTAAAAATTGTTAATGATCTTAGATGGAACATGGATATGAAGAAACCATCAGTATTAATGCTACTTGATCTAAGTGCAGCTTTTGATACAGTAGATCGCTCAATTTAAACAGATGGCACAATCTGATTGGCCTCTCAGGTACTGGTTCCGATCATATCTCACTGATAGAGAATTATTTGTATTGATGAATCTCTATCCAGAAGACATAAATTGAATTGTGGTGTTCCACTGGGCTCAATTTTAGGCCCTATCCTTTTTAATCTGTACATGCTGCTGCTTGGAGATGTCATCAGGAGCCACGGCATCAATTTTCACAGTTATGCTGATGACACCCAGCTCTACATTGCCGTCTCCCCTGATGACCCAGGACCAGTAGATGCCCTTTTTAACTGTTTTCTAAACATACAGTCATGGATGGCAGAACATTTTCAGCAGCTCAGTCAGGACAAAACAGAAGTATTGGTCATTGGTTCTGAATCTCAGAGGGAGAAACTCAAAATGAAACTGCGAATGCTGGCACTAAATTCTTGTAATAAGGTGAAAAACCTGGGAGTTATCTTTGACTCAGATCTCATTTCTATAGTCTGCTAGCAAGATCAACATTTTACGACATGAGGCAGTGGAAACACTACTGCTTTTGTCCGCAGGGGCCTTGTAGTTACTTTAACTGCCTTGTCAGCATTTGTGATTGCTATGCAGCATTACCTTGGTGTAAACTACATATCAGTTCTGCAGTCATCGCAGACCCTCGGTCCTGCTGAATGGATGGACTATGTATGGAGAGACAGCCTCCCCAGAATGTGGTCACAGAAATTATGTTGTATTACTGCCATGTTTTGTGTTTCTTAAAATTCTTAAAATGGTGCTGCTTAGCACCAGTCATTAATATTGGGAAATTTAGCAATTGTCCCGGACATTACATGTCAGAGAAGACAACGGAAAACCTAGCTGCTGGGTGCTCATTAACGATGCAAGACTGTATATTTTGATGACTGCAGTAGAACCGTGTCAAAAATTATAATAAGACTAAATAAACAGATTAGAATCAGGGCAAGTGTAAAACCAGATCAAGGGTGTGCCCACGGTTAGTATGTGTGGGGCCAGAAACGTGGCTAGATTAAAGGACTTTGCAGTGTTTTCTGTGGGAAAACACTTTCTGCAGGGAAATAGGGGGAGAATCTATATGAATTTTAAAATACCCAATAATGAGCTTGTCAAATTTGAGTACAACAGATGAAAGCAAGTTGAAGAAACCATTCATAAAATGTGTACAAGATCTAGGACATCATGATGTCACACTCAATTTAAAAAGTTAATTGTCCAAAACTATGAAAAGATCCTGCAGTAAATGGGACACAGTTAACCCCTTGACGCCGATTGTCGCAAATTCGCATCACACCTCTTCCTTTCAGACTGCAGCCAAGATAGCGCATGGATTCCCCCGATGCCTGTTGGTGCATATTCGATACGTATCTAGGAACCTTTTGCAAGCCGTGGTTTCTCGTTTATGCCTGTTGTCGCTAATTTGCATCATACCTGAATTTATATCGTTTCTATGTTCTATAGACGAATCAACAATCTTCACTTAATTTAACATCATCTTGAAAGCAAATGAAAACACAAATTATTAGTTTTTATTTTTTTACTGTAAACAAAAATTCAGGTGTCAAGGGGTTAATGTGTTTCTTAAAAACCACTGCATTGCTCCCACAATGGACTGTGGACCTCTGGGCATTGAGAAAACTCCACCAGGGGGCAGCAGTCCCCTAATTTGAGCCAAGTCTCAGTAAGACATAATATATCTACTGTACACTGTGGGAGGTAACGAAGTCATTAAGAGGTGTTGGAAAAGGGCAAAAACAACTGGAGAAACGTATTTGGGAGGCTGAAGCTTGCAAGAGACAGTAATCAAGTTCTTAAGCCTGGAAGGAGAATGACACTGAATAAAGTATTAATTTGTCTGTTCCTAATTACAGGAACTGAGAAAAGGAGGTATATTAAAAGATATGGCTGGGGAATTAGGCTTGGTAGGGGTATGACTCATGGCTCAAACAGATCTGGAGTTAGAAGGATTAGCAAGAAGATGATAGTACTTACAGGGCATCAGGATGTAAACTTTAATATTGCATTTTAGCTTGTACAGTCCCTAACCCTAGCCCTATGTGATGATCTAGTTATTAAACTGCATGTGTTAAAATGGTACAGCAGACACCAACATATCGTGACTGAGCTCCAAAGCAGCATCCTCACACTTTCCATAATGACACTCCTGCAGAGCCTTCAACTTGCAGTAGGTAAGACTAGCATTGATAGTACTTACCAACTGTTGTGAATACAGTGCAACAGAAGAACATGGAGCCAAAGAAATTCCATCTGTCAGGTCTCTGAAGCCATATGGATTTGAAACCATGTAGCATCTTAAACTCCACTTTCTTTATTATGTCTTGATGTGTATAGGAGGCATTAGCTGAAAATAAAGAGAAAATGTTTAGAGTAGGGCAAATTTATTTGGGCTACTGGTAAGGCTTTCTAATAGCAACCTTTTGAGTAATTACCAGGGAACATAGGAGGAAAGAATGCTAGTGAACAATCAGTTAATGAGTAACTCCTAATCAAATTTTATAGAGTAGCTAATGATTAGTTAATAAAGAAATGATTGAGGAAGGAATCAGGAACAACTTGATTATTGATCGTTAATTAGTACTACTTAACGAACAATTCCTAATGGAGCATTATATCTTAGAGAACAGAGTGAGAGACCCAATATTTATGTTGCACATAAGAGAAGTTTAGTCAACTTTGCTCTTGTTCTCAGATGGACATCCACAGCGCATCCCAAGGGCGTGTACCTTTTCCTCTAACTGGAAGAGGGCGTGTCTCAGAAACTGTCTCAGTATGATCGATTCACAGATATTCATGAACTAATCATTACCTAATGATTCATTAATATATAATCTACCATTCTGTCCTCTAATAACTCATCATTATAATCCTCCATTGGGAATTATTTGGGTAAATACTTATGTATTATTAATGATTCATCAGTAATCAAGTCGTTCCTGTTCCTTACACCTTAATTAACTGTAAGCTGATCAATACGATTTAATTAGGAGTTACTTATTAACTAATGGTTCACTAGCAACTAGTTCCTCATTCGTTCCTTATTTGTTCCCAGATAACTACTCAAAATGCTGTGTCCCTTACTGTCAAGTGTTACTCCAATTGATTTATCAGCATTATAATGGAAAGGAAATATACCAAAATCGCCACGGATTGAATCAGCAACCAAAATCCATAAATGTCGACAGAAATCAATTATGAAAGGTTGGTTACACAGTGATATCAGATGGTGTGGCCACCACTCACCGGTGAGGTTCTGGACCGTGCTGACTACCTGACCCAGGAAGGTATGGTACTCCTGTTCGGTAGTGGACTTGCTCCTTCCTTCAATCTGCTGGAACATGAGTGCACCCAGCGCTGCGTATGCCACCAGAGACAGACACAGCAAAAGGTGAGGAAAGAGCCTCCAGAAACGCGCTGCGCATTTTCTGGTCTCGGCCTTAGCACTTATTCCTTTCTTCACTGCCACGGACATCTTCTGGCTGCCTTGGAAAAATAATTTTTTTCCTTGGGAAGTTTTTACTCTTCGATCTTCTTCTTCCTTTTCTTCCTCCTCCGCCTCTTCCACGGCAGCTCGTACGGTCCGTCTGGTGAGCGGCTGTGCGTCTGTCAGCTTGGCTTTATGCTCCAGCAGTGTGTGCCGAGGCTGCTGAGGCACTAAACACACCACAACATCCATACAAGCATTACAGAGACTGCCATGAGGCCCCTAGGGAGATCCGTTATTCACTCTGTGATTTAAATCTATTACTCCCCTCTCTGGCTGCCCCGGGGGAGGCAAGGGGGAGCCTGACAGAGGTTCTGACAGCCTTCACAAACATTTACACTACAGCAGGCGTCAATCATCAGACCAAGTTTATTCTGATCTTATTCCATCCAACTAACATAGTGTGGCCAGTGGTGGAAGAACATTTTCCATTACAAGTAGAACTAAGAGTCCTGCATTCAAGTTCTTAAGTTAAAGTACAGAAGTATTATCTGCAAAATGTAGACCTACGTAAAGCATAAGTAAAGTAGGCCTACTCCTTATGGTTACTGACTGATGTATGGTTACTGTAGCTATAGAACATTATTAGATTATTAATAATGATTCAGTGCTGTGTAAGCAGCATTTTACTATTGTAGCTGGTGGAGGTGGAGCTAGTTTTAACTTTTATATATATATATTTTATATTATATATATAACAGTTATATAGGGGTCAGGCCCACTCCAAAGAGTCACAAATGAATGTGAGGGTCATAAGATGTATGAATTTTTTTTTTTACTTTGCTCTAAAGAGTCTGTGTCTTTTTATGTAACATCTTAATCTGAAAAGTTACTACAGCTGTCTCATCAATGTAGTGGAGAAAAAGTACAATATTGCCATCTGAAAAGTAGAACTACTAAATTCAAGTAGCATAAAATTTTAGTTGGTATGATAGTTGAGTAACAGTATGTTGCACCACTTTTGATAGCCTTAAATCCGTTTTATCCACTTTTCTTTTGGAAGTCCCACTTACTGCAAAAGCAATTATATCCCTTTAATCTCTCAAAACAAACGCCCTGGTGCTTGACAGAGGGCAACAGGTGCTGCAGGATTTCTATTTTTAGTGAACCATGTGAGGGCCAATTGTTCATCAGAGAACAACTGGGGCCTCTTTTTGTAAATACCTTGAGACCATTAAACCTGCAGAGGCATTACATTTAAAGCTACTACTAACTTAGCTTGACTAAAGGTAAAGTTACCCCGTTTACTGTAAACCTAATCACCTTGAGTTGATTAAATATTCATTTGCACTAAAGGCAGTTTATCATTTAGGCTTGATTTTGTGGTCTGACACGACATTATGAGAGTAATGGATGTTTTATAAAGGGTGGAATTGGCACAATGAGGCACTGGCCCAAAGCACTAGAGGGTGTGATCTAATACATCAACACCAAACTAAACCAAACATAACTGAATATCACTTAAGGAAGACACGGAGACCAACATGCTAAAATCAAGTATAACCAGTGTAGTTTAATCCTAGGTTGGAATTATGTTACTGGTCCTTTAAATGAGGTCAATAGTTCTTGCTAGCAGTGCTTGAAGTGGGCCAGTACTCACCAGTATGCACTTTTTATTTATTTACTTTTTATTCTTTAGTGTACCCTGACTTTTTAAATAAACTCCATTACCCAGGGGCACTATGTAACGCTTACCTGTTCCCATTCTGGCCTGCCTGCTTTTCTCTATGGGCGGCTCTCCAAGTGTGATGTCAGCAAACAACAGTAACGCTAAGTTGATGTGCTAGCTTGCAGTGCATCTTTCTCTAGTCTGGCTATCTTGCTGGCCTCTCTGGGCAGTGCATCTCTTGGTCTGTCTGTGTCGTGCTTGCTTGCCAGCCACTTCAGGGCTGTTTTTCTTACTTTCCAGCAGCAACCTCTGTGGGACCAGTCCAGATAATATATGGCCACACATCATTTTAAGATTTTCTAGTCTCTCTGTCAAGATATAGTAACTCTGGCCTAATGCAAGATGGAAAGCAATGGATTGACACTGACTATTGATTAAATATTGAATTTAAAATGTTGATTAGCTGGGAATTCTGGGCGATGTTGATGCCCATCTTAATAATAACCATCAAAAATTCATCCTTGCCAGACTATAAATGCTATTTTATATAAGACAATTGGGGGGACCCACTTTGAATGGACCCGATGCAGCAGATAAAAGTAAGAATAGTATTGTTATCTATAATTTACAGGGGGATTGTTTAGGTTTGTCAGTGTAGGGGATGCATGATCAACAGTCAGTACAAGCACAGTCACAGTTGAGTTAATAGCCTATTCACTTATCCTAATTATTAAATCTCGTTTGTTTCTACACCATTTTGTTTTGTACAGGTCTATACTTTGAGAGCAACAGATGGAGCTAACTATTCTAAAGAAGGGAGAATTGTAATGACAGCACTGTGGTGTCAGGTGTGACTGTGTAGCAATGGCAAATTGTTTACATGGTTCATGAGTCAGGTAGGAGGGCCCCATAGCAGAATTTTGCTTAGAGCATCAGGGAGGTCCGGACTGGCTCTGGTAGCTAGTCTAAGTAATGTTACGTTAAATAAATGTATGTTGTGAAAATCAGTAATATCTTTTGGTATTTTTATTCACTGTTATTCTCCTTATTCAGAATGTGGAACTCAAATAAGGGGAGTAATGGCTCTCATTTTCTTCCACTTCAAGGACCACTTGCTCTGCTCTGCCATAGCATGCAGAAAGTACTAGTGGCAATCTTTCTCACAAATCTTTTTTTCCTTAGTCTGCAGAGTTCTGCAGTTAAACCAAGGTTAGAGCTTGATAAGTTATTTGTTGAAGTTTACCATTGAACAAGAGTTGACCAAAGAGCTGTGACTTTGACTAGAGATGCTTAGAACTTGGCTTACCACCACGTACAGTTAGTGAATGAACTAGGTGGTGGGCCGAGGCCGCATATCTGCTTTAGTTTTAGAAAATAATGATCCCCATCGAGGGAGGACCCAGATTTTTAAAGTTGTGAAGATTGTTTTATTCTTAATCAGATAGCAGATAAACCAATAGCACACTTAAGATAGTGACAGAGCAATGTCATTAACCAACAAATTTAGCTGCATTAAGCACCGCTGTTGACACAACAAAAAAACGTCATGGAAGCAGCACCACTTGGCCATAGACTGTACGCACTCAACATGTGAGGGTAAGTATTATTGTTTTTGGAAAATTCGGGTAATGAAACTTTTTATTACATAGCTATGTGTTGTTTAAATGTACAGGGACCTTACCATGTAACGTGAAAGGTAGCGTTAGCTAACGCTACACTTGCTAGCACGCATCATGCACCCGTCAGGTGAAGTGACCTATATCTATTTCTCATTAGCTAGTTTTGTCTAATTAATATAACGTTATACGCGTTACATCGGGTAGCTTTTCTTTTATTATCATTCTGGCTGTATGACTCATATTTGTATTTTTATTTATGTTTGCAAATGATGCTCGTTTGGATGTGTGGAAGTCAGTAGTGTGTGACCATAGTTTCTCTGCCGAAGTTTCTCACCATTCTCTGTCTGTTTCTACCTCTACCACTAAATAACAAGTAGATCCACAGATTTAGGCTTCAGCTTCTATAGAGGCAGTGCATCCTCACGATCCCCGGCCTACATCATCACTTACTAAGAAATCAGGTTAATGACACTACAGTTATTATATGACAAGACCCTTACCCATCCTCTATAACATTAAGTTTGGAGAGGCAGTGCTTTCTCTATACTGTATATGGCCCCCGAAAGTGTTGATGGCATCATGGTGAGGTACTGTGTCAAATTATTTATCACAGAAGGTAGTAGGTACGTTTAACTGTCACATTACAACAGGGTGGTAATATGAAATGTGGCTTGTAACTCTCTTCTGCAACATAGCAGACAATATACAGTATACAAAAAAAATCATAAAATGTTAAACAGAAATAAATTATATTCCATAGAGCAGTGCTGAGGATGAATTTCAGTTAGAGGACACTATGCACCACAATATCAGAAGTAGCCAGAAGCAGAAGCAGCCATTATTCCAACCTAAGTTTTTTCTGTTCTGTTATTACTATTATCTTAATCTCAGATCATCCAGTTTATATAATATATTAAGGTTGTGTCAACTGTAAAGTGTGTCAACTGAGTAGATCATCTGAGATGAAAAGGAGCCAACAGCCTGGGTCTCTTCTGTGTATAATGGATGTAGTTTTAATGTTACTGAGCACTTTATCGGACTTAAGTAGTAATGTCAATGAGTGAGGGGCTTCATTATGTTGTGCTTCACTTCGTCTCAACAGTGTCCACTGCAGCAAGATGTGCACAACCCTCCTGTTACAGGAGCAGGTGGGTCGGAACACAGTGGGTTTGTTGTAACAGTTTTACACACAATAAACTTTGGTTGTCAAAATGTAACGTAAAATATTGTGACTTGCTCCTAATTTTCATTCTTTGTTTCCTCAATAGATTCAAAGTTCAAGATTCACTTTCCCACTCATACTGTATGCATTGCATGTATTAACCTTCTTTTACATCTTCTTTTGAGTTAAAACGGCCTTCTTTCTACACTCCTTGGCTCATTTTATCTTTGTGATGTTAGTGAAATGACTCTAGCAAATGTGGGAGATAAAAACTCTCAGACTGGGCCAGAGTCCTAACGGGCCCTCACTGTCATTGGATGCAACTGTTCCTTAGACTTAGATGAACTCTTCTGTCTTTTCAGTATAAATGGTATTCTTTTCACTGAGACACAGATTCCAGGAAAGTTCAAATTAACTCAAGTTTATTGATAATTTCAAGAAAATAAACAAATATAACAAATACATGTGTATCCGAGCTGGTCCCGGGAGCAGACTCCTCAAACTCTGTATTACATGGGTTAATATGTCCTGTCTTGCTCCTCCGCCTGTAGGTCCTATGGTCAGACCCACGTTTTCCACCTCACATCCACACATAATCAATATTAAAACAGTAGTATATTCTTCCCTATAACACTTCTAAAGTAATAAGACTGAAATGTGGCACTGATCAATAAGACTTCATCTTGACATTAGCAAAACATTGTAACATAAAACAATCACACAGCTGGTTAACATCAACATATGCATTTCAAGTTTGTGTGCTATGTGCCGAGTCACATGATGACCTTCACAGCCTTCAGAGTTGCAGTCCACCAGCAAAGGCTCATTGTATTTGTGTGTCTAGTCTTGTATTTTGTCAGGCTTGAGTGCAGGTGCTAGCAACAATTTGTTAAAAAACAAATAAATCAAAATTATGGCTCTAATATGGCCTGCTAGTAACACTGTCTGTGTGTGTGTGTGTGTGTGTTTGCAAAATGTGTAGTGTGTGTGTTCTTGTGAAGTCTGTGTGTTCTTATAAAAATGTGAAGTCCGCCGCTTGAGAGCAACAAAGCTTAGCAAGAAGACTGCGCCCTAAAAGTTCAGTGTACTTGACCAATAAGCACGAAACATTATCATCTTAAACATTACTGTAGTGTTTAGTAGTTATCAAGCTAGGCATATGGAATATTCAAACATCACGGCTTAATGCAAATAAATTATCTTCAGCACACTCCCTGTGAGAGCCAGTGTGAGCTGACATAGCAGCTTTACATAGCAAGTTGTATCTTGCTGCCTCTTCAGCTACAAGAGCCTCTAGTTTCAGGATATTTCCATAGAAACACTGACTGAATACACTTCCCATCCTGTATCTCTAAAAGGAATGATGGGTCAGTTTTTTTCTTCATGCACACAGCACCCTATCTCTTTTATAGATTTGATGCTAGGAAACCTGGATGGGTACAGAAGCAGTCTAGTGGGTGGCACAATTTTGTGATGTTTCTCATTGCTCTTAACATTCCTGTAAATTCATGCAAAACGCCTATTCAAGGCATATCCAAAGTAAATTGAATGTAGTTCTTGAACCATTTGGAGTATATGCATGGTTTTGGGCTTCTCTGAAAGAGAACACTCTGGAGTGTCTAACCCAAAAGATAATCATAATGATTGTAAGTGATACTGGAATTGATTAATATAAGTTTAAACACACTAAAACTAATATATTTCTCTTTTCCGCTTGAAAATGCTAGCTAACAAATGCATGCAGACAACTTTAGCTGGAAAACACTGAAGGACCACAGGATAAAGCATTATCTAGTCCTAGTTTAAATTTCATACCAATACCATGAAAAATGACTATTTTCCACAGGTTTTTCTAAGTGTCTGTCTTAGCGTATTTTTTATAACAGCACCGCCCCTTGGCGGCAGGCGGCTGCTGCTGCATCGCTCCGTATCAGCCGGCAGCTCGACGCAGATGTGTTTTTCTGCTGGTAGATCATGAACTTCCTACTTAAAGCTGGATATCGTTATTTTCAGAATTTAATTGGCTACACGAAGTGCCAGTCATCGGCACAATTGCTTGCAATTGGCTCGGCCTACCCACGAAAAAATAGGGGCCGGCCCTTCCTTACAGCGCGGGCTCTCGTTGGCTGTTGAAGGCTGTGAAAGGGACATGTGAGCGCCTATTGGGTCGGATTTGGTGTCAGTCGACAGGTCAGAGTTCAGCGGCCAATTTGAATACAAGCTATCGTAGTTGTTTACATTCAAATCGGCTTATAAAGACTTAGGAGCCAGGTCTCCCGGCAAATATGAGACGATGCGGCAGCAGTCCCTGGGGATTTATTGATGGAATAATGTGTTTTGGACTAAATGTTTTTACTGGATTGGATCGTCTGGACTTTTGACAACGTAACAAGACCGTTTTTGTTGGAATATAATCGATCGGTGGATTACTGTGAGGCTTCATAGGTGAGTCGCGTCAATTTTGCTTGTACCGGTTGGTCTGACAGAGGCGCTGATTGTACCCGCTGTGGTGATTGAATCTTTGCGTTGGTCGAATCACGAGGATTTTAGCTTTCAAACAGTGTATCATATGAGTATGAAGTTAACATATCAGCAGTGTGCACATTAGTGTTGTGTCGTTCAAAAAACATTTCGTTCATAAGAGCTAATCGTGTGTATGACTCAGGAGGAACGGGTTGTCTCAGTGAGTGATTCGTTCATTTTCACGCATGCGTGAAGGATCTTGGACTCTTATGTTCACCTGTCACACGGCAGCTGCATGGGCTCCATCAGCACAGGAAACAGAATTGATTAGTTCACGACTCTCAACTGTGGGTCTGTTTGAGTCATTCATTTGTCACGTGACAGCTCCTACCGTGGAGCAGGAATGAACGACTCGTTCAGCGCTCACATGGGTCCTCAGTCTTTCGTTCAGGCAGGCTGAGGGACTGCCAGCGCCGGAGAATGAGAGGCAGGTCTGCTGTCAGGTAACAGTCACTGGACTGACATTATATAGCTATTTTGTTAATTATGTGACATTTAATAAAGCATAACCTTATTACAGCGCAGTGAAGTTGTGCTAAATTATAGTTTTAACACAGCCGCACCATAACTTTAGTCCTGCTAGTGTTTACAGCCCACAGCTGATGAGAGTTGTTCTGGGTCCGCTCCACTTCAGAGCCCTGACAGGGTTCTACCGACCCGGTCATTAAAACATTAAAACACAGCCACGTAGCAACGTTAGCGTTAGCCCTGTGGTGGTACAGCTAACAGCTGATCCGGGTCCGCCAGAGAACGCAACATAACTTGTCCTTTTTATTGACCAACAGAGCCGTGCTGTGGTTTCACAGCTCGTGACTGGTGAACAACCTGCCGTGTTTGAGAGCGATGTGTTCATGTTTGTTTCTCTGTCTGCAGAATCT
>NC_060164.1:3306029-3309041 GCF_021292245.1 Micropterus dolomieu | reverse complement strand
AGAACAAAACATCAGCTGACCGCAGTCTACCAGAGCTCAGAGCTGGTGTTCTGACATGCTGCCTTGTCGAAAAATGTCTATGACTCAATGGAGTCGCTTGGTCCTATCGAAGAATGCTACCTTATGTGTTCCCATTTCTAATCCCATAAAGGTATACCTCTCACAGTATTATGACATATTCTGTTTTTTTGATTATATAATAACATCATTTCAGTGGTAGCGTATTCTGACTAATTTCCCCCATCAAATAATGCTCCCACTACAAAATCATTTTATATTGCACCACTACTCACTTCATGTGTACTGTAAGGACATAAGGAGCATGTTGAAATACTATATTAAGCCATCTTTATTTAAGATTTCATGGGTTGCTTATTCTGACAATGATTATTTTTATGTTGCTGACGACCAGCCACTGTCTTGACGGCATGCCCAACAGCAAGGCTGCACAGATTTATGGGTGTGGATACAGACCACGCTTGGGGGTCATGCGCATGTGCAAAACCACTAAGTAGCACATCTCGATAGGTAGCATAAAAAGACAGAACACCGGCTCTGCCGGAGGTACGGTGAGTAGCACCTGAGAGAATGAACGACTCGTTCAGCGCTCACATGGGTCCTCAGTCTTTCGTTCAGGCAGGCTGAGGGACTGCCAGCGCCGGAGAATGAGAGGCAGGTCTGCTGTCAGGTAACAGTCACTGGACTGACATTATATAGCTATTTTGTTAATTATGTGACATTTAATAAAGCATAACCTTATTACAGCGCAGTGAAGTTGTGCTAAATTATAGTTTTAACACAGCCGCACCGTAACTTTAGTCCTGCTAGTGTTTACAGCCAACAGCTGATGAGAGTTGTTCTGGGTCCGCTCCACTTCAGAGCCCTGACAGGGTTCTACCGACCCGGTCATTAAAACATTAAAACACAGCCACATAGCAACGTTAGCGTTAGCCCTGTGGTGGTACAGCTAACAGCTGATCCGGGTCCGCCAGAGAACGCAACATAACTTGTCCTTTTTATTGACCAACAGAGCCGTGCTGTGGTTTCACAGCTCGTGACTGGTGAACAACCTGCCGTGTTTGAGAGCGATGTGTTCATGTTTGTTTCTCTGTCTGCAGAATCTGAACCTGATGTGGCCCATTCTGCGTCCACAACTGCCAAACTGCTGCGCTTATGTGTTTATTTCTCTCTCTCTGTGCTGGAGTTCTTTAAGAACTTGGTGGCTTAATCCAGATTATTATTAAATTGGTTGAATTTTAATAAGAGTGTGTTTATTCATATAGTGTATCAAGCTTATTACTTCAATATATTTACTGCAAATCTGATATTAATATTTTACTCATGGATAGGGACGTTAGGCTGCTGTATGAATGAGCACTAATAATTATATACATAAGCCTTTATATGGCTGGTCTGGTTTTATACTCAGGAAAGATTGTAGCAATGGAAAGATTTAGCCGGAGTAGTGGTGATTACATAGAAATAACATATTTCTGTGGTTTTTACATGGTTTGAATTTGGTTGTGGGCCCAGGGGGGTTTATTTAATGATGATATACAGTAATCAAGAGGTGAATTTGTGCATTATACTTTGTCGATTAAAGCTAGCCAGGCAGCCTTCCGTGTTTGAGAACGGCGCTGTAGCGCCGCAATAACCAGCCTAGTTCAAATGAACCAAATGACTCAAAAAAAGATTAGTTAATTTTAATGAACGAGTCTGTCAAAAGACTCAAACTTACCACCATCACTAGTGCACATACCGAAAGCTGCCGCCAGGACCTAACGGCCCCTGGGCGGGCCGTTGGAATGTTAAGAGATTGACAGGTGAAGTTTGCAAGTAATACAATAGAATGGAAATCACAATAAAAAAATGAAGGGACAATGTTATAACAGAAGTTATAAGTTTTCATTTAAAAAACTAAGAATGATAGTGAAGGCTACCTCTAAAATATTGACATGTTTGTTTTATCAGTCAGAATCAGCTTTACTACCAAGTAGGTTTACAAACATAAACCTATATTCAATTCAATTTTATTTATATAGCGCCAAATCACAACAACAGTTATCTCACAGCGCTTTTCATAAAAGAGCAGGTCTAGACCGTACTCTGTGATGTTATTTACAGAAGCCCAACAGTTCCCACCAAGAGCAGCACTAGGCGACAGAGGCAAGGAAAAACTTCCTTTTAAGAGGCAGAAACCTCGAGCAGAACCATGGCTCAGGGTGGGCGGCCATCTGCCTCCACCGGTTGGGAGGGGAGGGAGGCAGCCTACACAATATACACACAGAGGTACAGACAGTAAAGGTGATGTTGCTATAGACTAAATGAAAAATGGTGCAGATATGTATAGTAGTGTTAATGGTAACAGTCGTAATGTTAATGATTATAATAACAATAATAACAATAGGACTAGTAACAATAGTTGTTGCAGCAGAGGGTGTCGAGCAGGAACACAGGGGCAGCAGGTGACCCGCAACCACAGATCCAGACTCCACAGCTCCAGAGACAGAAACACCTGCAGGAAGTGATAGGAGAGAGGAGAGAAACGAGAAAGCACAAGACTACGGGAAAGGGGAGAAGTTGTGTTAGTAACATGCAATAATGGGATGAGGTTGCATACAGAGGGAGAGAAAGTAGAGGAGAGAGGAGCTCAGTGCATCATGGGAAATCCCCCGGCAGTCTAGGCCTATAGCAGCATAACTAAGGGATGGTTCAGGACTCACCTGAGCCAGCCCTAACCAGGGACGTGCACAGGGGGGTTGCTCTGGTTGCCCGGGCAACTGCCCGTTTGCCTTTCCTGACTCAAGTTGCCCTTCCGACTCGCCCTTCCGAGAAAAAAAAATAAAATAAAAAAATAATCGCGATCGCAAAGCCTCATTCACTTCCATTCGGGCACCGAAAGTGAAAGTCAGTAGGGGAAGGGCAAACTCTGTTTAAGTGGCTGCACTGCTGCAGCGCTGCCTGCACGTCAGTCGATTCTGTTCCCTACCGGAATTCCTGTTTCCTTCCTTT
>NC_060164.1:3291337-3305929 GCF_021292245.1 Micropterus dolomieu | reverse complement strand
GTCAGGATGATTTCTGTTGCTCCTCTGTAAAAGCTGACAAGAACTTGGCGTGGGAATTTAGCCTTCTCAAGCTTCCTCCAGAAATACAGTCGAGTCTGAGCTTTCTTCACCAGCGTGGAGATGTGAGACGACCACGTCAGGTTCTCTGTGATGCTGATTCCCAGGAACCTGAAACTGTTCACCTGCTCCACCTCAGCTCCACTGATGGAGACAGGAGTGTGTCTTCATCTCTTTTTTCCTGAAATCAACGATCAGCTCCTTAGTTTTGCTGACGTTGAGCAGTAGCTTGTTCTCTGAGCACCAGTCAAGTTGAGGGTTTCTGTCGTGGGCGTACAGCGTGAACAGGAGGGGGCTGAGCACACGGCCCCGGGGGGCTCCGGTGTTGAGCACTAGAGTGGAGGAGGTGAGTCCACCAATCCGAACTGTCTGGGGTCTGTTTGTGAGGAGGTCCAGTATCCAGCTGCAGAGTGTTGTGTTTAAACCCAGAGTGCAGAGTTTGCTGATCAGCTTCATGGGGAGATTGTGTTGAACGCTGAGCTGAAATCCACAAACAGCATTCTGACGTAGGTGTTGTACTTCATCAGAAAGGGGGTGAGAGCCACAGGGCGGCAGTCGTTCAGACCGGACACTGCAGACTTTTTAGGTCCAGGATTGATGGTGGCTGTCTTGAAGCTGGTGGGAACCCTCTCCTGAGACAGTGAGATGTTGAAAATGTCAGTAATAACATCAACTAGCTGATTGGCTCTGGTTTTTAGTACACGGCCCTGGATGTCATCAGGCCCAGCTGATTTACTCATATTCACTCTCAGCAGGACTCTCCTCACATCTGCTGTGGATACTGACAGGGGCCGGTCCTCTGGAGGTGGAGTAGACTTTACAGCTGACTCCTTGTTGAGGAGATAAACACAGTGGATATTTTACAGAACGGACCAGGTAAAGCAAAAGTGAACTGTGAACACACCAGTGCAGATGTCACATGTTACGACGTTGTTTTCGATTGTTTCGATAGGCTACGTCATTTACAAGCCTCCTCCACATGTGGCACACCTGCTGCTGAAAAAACAGTGTTTGCAGTAAGAAACCAGAGGTGTAGGTGAGAGTGAGTGTGGGGAAAAGACAACTGAAGTGAAAAGCAAGGTGAGCAGATTCAAGTAGTGAGGAAATACTAAAACACTAAAATAAGGTGTATAATAAAGTAGAATTAAAATAAGAATGAACTACTAGAAATAAAAAAAATATACCCCGCTAACCCAGCCCATTTCTCAGCATGTGAGAGGAATCAACCCACTGTCAAACAGGTCAAACAAGTCAGCCAAACAACTGACTTGTTCCAGTCCATGCCCTGCCCTGGATTCAGCGTGAAACAACAACAATAAGCACACATTCACAATAGCCTACCAAACAGCACACTGAAATATAGTTGGTTTCTGTGCACTTTTTTAATGATCTATTTCCAAATCGTACCAGCTCGTAAAATACAGTTTAAATGTAAGGAAGAACCCAGTACCAAAGCTTCACAGGATTCACAAAAGTTCGGCTCATGGGGAGCCCCAGGGAAACACAGTTGACTTCATGAATGCAGATGATACAGTGAGTGTTCACTGTGTCGTGCTCACCCTGAACTGTCCATAGATCGAGATCATGGAGAAGAGCAGCACCACGGCTAGAGGACCCCAGAAGTCCGGGTTGTCTCTGACCACCTGCCGGTTATAACCCAGCGAAGGCATTGGCATCAGCACACATCGAATCTTGTAATAGATGTCCTTCAGGTCAATGTCCAGCTCCTCCCTGCTCACACAGATGAGAAAACATTATAAATATGTAAATGCTCTGTATTTGTAGACTTTCTAGTCTTTTTGACCACTCAAAGCGCTTTTACACTACATCTGCATTCACTATTCACACACATTCATACAACAGGGGTTCAGTATCTTGCCCAAGGAAACTTCGTCATGCAGCCTGGAGGAGCCGGGGATTGAACCGCCTCTCCATCAACAGGCAACCCGCTCTACCTCCTGAGCTACAGCCGCCCCAATACCCCCCTATCTTTTAATACACCTATTAAACAGAAGTTCCCATTATATTGCAATACTGTGGCCATGATGTGTGACTGGAGCTGGTGGTGCTCACAACACTGTGTCTGCTCCTGATTAAAGCTACTCAGCTGGCAGGCATGTCCTCAGTATACCAGCGTGCTCTCTGACTGTAACTTAGAGATGCATGATCAATCTGAGTGTGCAAGTTTTGAATGCACTAAGGCTGTTCCTGTTCGGGTTCCTGTTTATAGACATTTTGTAGTAGTAAAAGTATTGTCTGAGCTGTCATAAGTGGACACAGCCAGATCCACCAAACACCACCAACTGGCTGGGAACAGGTGGCGTCAGACAAAAGTTGTGCTTTTGTTGAAAAAAAGATAAAGACCAGATAAAATAAAGGCCTGTGTTAAAAAAGACTCACAGAAGAGGTTTGCTCTCTTCACTGTCGTCCTCTTCTACCTCCAGCAGCCAGCCATAGCCTCGCTGCCTCAGGAAGGTAGTAGCATATGGGTCTTTACCGCTGTCACTGCCCATGTTCAGTTTAATGTCCGGGGCACTGATGGTCCCGCTGAGCTCTGTGGAGAACAGGTTTGTTTGCAGAGTTAAGTGTTTGATCATCAAGTACATACACTGACAGGATGTATGACAAAATCCCACAAACACAATATAAATGTTTAACAGTTGTAAGGGAACTCATTTCTCTGTTTGTGGTTCAAAGACACCAAATTTAAAGGAGCATTACACTAATTTACACAAATTCTACCCTTGTTTATACCCTAAACATCATTGAAACTTTGAGTAGAAAAACATCTATCTAAACTAGAGTTTAAACGATTAGTCAATAAACAGAAAATTATATTATATATCATCAACTGTTGCTGAAAATACCACGCCCCAATACGCCCAAACGCAGTGTGGAGTCAGCTGTGGTCATGGTACTGTAAATTAACTTGTGATACAACAGCTGTATCTACCGTCGCTCATGTCTCAATCACTCACTCACTTAGCAAACACACTCAGAAGTTGTGGCCGGAGTGTAGCCTAAACATCCACACTGTTTCACTTACAGGCTGGATGACAAATTGTTCTCACATCACCTCAACGTCAGATAAATAACGATACATGATACAAATGTTGACTGGCAAGACAATTGTGTTAATGATGGCAAAGATAGCGGAATATAAACATGATCGATGGTACGAAGCTGTATCACAGGTTAATCTGGGCGCTCTGCCACAGCTAAAAGCGGTCTCCACTTTGCAGTCCATCTGAACGTCAAACACCTCAGCCTGTTTCTCTTATGCAAGTAAGAACAGATTAAAACCGACAGTGGCACAAATCAGACAGACAACATGAACATTTTGGTAGTTTATTGACGTTTTGCAGGGTTTTGAACAGCGACACAGTCACCTCCATTATCACGCTCAAAGTCCTCGCTTTAAACTAATCTGCAGGTGGGAGAGGTCCCTGTGAATCATCGTGCAGCTATGATGTAGCCTACAAAACTACATTCATGCATATATCTACCATGACCATACATTACGCAGATAAACAAAGTTATCGGAACGTATTTCCTGGTTAGCAGAAAATGGATCCTGAAGCCACTCCTGCGACAAAACTGGGACTATCACCAGTTAATCTATCCACCACTTAAACTGTCACACCGGCAGAGCCAACTGCAGTCAGCTGATGTGGTTGGCAAACTATGCAACACTCATGACATGGAAGGATCCGACTCTCCGTTTCTCTTTATTAATAGTCATATATCGGCTGTTATAAACGCTGATGCAGATGTATCTGCAAGTAGCTTATATCGGCCGATAATATCTGCAAAATGATAAATCGTTCGGGCTCTAGTTTGGACCGTCAGTTGAAGAAAAATAAACAAAAAAAGCAATTGAAAAGACCCTGTCTTGGACTGGGCAATTTTCAGTATTTTCTGATCTTTTATAGGCTAAACGAGTAATTAACTAATCAGGAAATAATCGGCTTAATTGATAAACTGATTTAAAATAAATGAGAAATTAAACATTGGCTGCAGCTCTACCCTAAATACACCCCACCACCTTTTACCTCACTTCCTCATATAACAGACTGCTCACCTGTTTTACCTGTTTTTAATATTCAAGGACAATTCTGCTTATTGTACAGCTTCAGGTAAAATCTACTTGACTAGTGTACATTATTCCATCATATTACTGTACAGCGTGTGTTTACTACTCATCTATCTATCTAAGTGTATATAACACAACATATGTTCATCTATCTATCTAAGTCTATCTAAGTGTATATAATCCAACATATGTAAACTTTCATTTAAACACCTAACTTAATCACGTTGTTATGACATCTGTTTATAAGCTTATAAAAGGTTTAGTGTCATGTATAAATAATCAAGTCAGTTAACGTTATAGGAATCGGTTCCAGAGAATCATTCCCAGTCTCCGGAGTCGGAGTGAAAGTTACATTTTGGTCATGATAGCTAACTTCAGCGTCCTTACAGAGCACTATCACTGCAAGAGAAACTCTAAGGTTTTATTTTAGTGGCCTCGAAACAATAAGCAGGATCAAATAAAGCCGTCTGTTAGCTACGTTCGTTAACGACATGTCTCTGCACTGAAATTAGTTGGCAAAACTAAACATTAGCTTTCACATTTAATTACATGTAACAGTAAGTACAGAAGCTATTTCGAATAGCACAGTGTCGGCCACATGTAAAGAGTATTTTTATATAGAGTGCATTTGTACCAGAATGATAAAATAAAATACAGCACGTAAACAGGTAGCGTTATGTGGTTAGCTCTGACACGGCCTGCTAGCTGTGCAGCCCTGCTGGCGTTAGCCTAACGTTACCTTCAGCCTCTGTCGAAGACACGAACGTGAAGTCTCCGTTGGTTGGAGTGAACTGCATGGTTGCTTTTCTATTACTTCCACGCGCCTCAGCTACAAACAAATAACATTTACTAAGCAGTCAGTGAAATATGTCGGGAAGCGTCAACAACGCTGTCATTGACCACAGCTCATCAGTGAAGTTTAACTATCGCATTTTGTTGTTCTGTGTCGATCTTCTTCGGTGGAAAGCAGGAAGCTGGGAAATGTGACACGTCTTGTGATGCATTCAAGTCACGTCATGAAACTGGGACATGGCACAGCTTACTAGAAAATACATCTCCACAGAGAGATGTACTTGTTTATTATCCAATTAATGTGAACATGAAACCTACAGATTTTTGTCTTATTAGTAATTTTTCATAACATGACAACTTTGTCTGAATTTTGGGAGGTGATTGTTCTTTTATCTTAATTGTTAAATGAACGACGTTAGGAAGCGATCACTCCTAGGGCAGGGGTCATCATACATCCTACTTTTATTCAAGGGCCAGAATTTCTCTAAGCAGACACCATGATGGTTTAATGGTTTTTACACAAAATGAACTTTTCTAACCCTATATCACTGTGAACAGACCCTTAAAAATATGGTAAATCCATAATGATAAGTAGCCTACTTAATGAGTTTGAATGAATTTTTATTTTTATTTTTTATTACTATTGCAAGACAAAATAAACAACATTGACATGGTGATACAAAGGGAACAAGACATGAGAAAGGAAAAAATATAAAAAAAAAATAAATAAAAAAAAGAGCATCAATACAACAGACCAACTTCTCATTTAGAATATAAAATAAGAAGAAATAGTCAAGTCCTTCTTGCAAAAGATATCTAGATCTCAATAAGATTTCCTGATTAAATAAAGGTTATCTTGAAATTGTTAAGTGTAAGCAACTGTTTAATTGGAAGTTAATGGGGAGCAGAAAGAATTACATTGAGGACTATTTATATCAGAGCAATTAAATCCATTTTGGGTATGCAGCAAATCCTTTCTAAAAAAAACAACAAGAAGAGATTGAACCATGTGTTTTCAACAGTAACATGTTTGTCTTTGATAATAGCTTTGGGGACGAGAGTTTAAGAAAGTCTGTCCAAGAAAGTCCATTTTCTTATACTTAAATCTCACCTGAATTATGGATTCAAACTGTTGATATTGAAGAAATGTATTATTGCTAATTCCATTTTGTGCCATGTCTTATCCATTTATTGTACCACAATGGGGAATTTAGCATTTTCTTATTTTGCAGGATGTCAGGATTGTTCCAGATCGGATTAAGTCTGCATGGGATGGGTGAAGACCCAGATATTTTGAGAAATTCCCACCAGGCTTCCAGGGAAGTGCTTGTGTTAATGCTTTTAAAACAAGTATGATGTTTGATACTGGAGCTGATGAATGACATATTGGAAATAGTCATTTCCTTACAGAAGGTTTGTTCTATGTACATCCATGAGTGGTCCGAAGAGCTTTGATTGATCTATTTTGAGATATGTTGAAATCTGTTGGACAGGAAGTAATGAAAAAAAGATTGGCAGCTCGAAAACCACCACAATTTTTTCCTTTTTGCAAAATTTTAAAACTGATTCCTGAGGGTTTATTTTTCCATAAAAAATTTTGAGATGTTTGAGTCCAGTGACTTAAACCAGTCAGCAGAAGGTTGGGTGGGTAACACTGAAAACACAGTGACCTCCTCTAGCCTTTTTGCCAGGGCTTTGCAGATGATTTTAAGATCTGCGTTAATAAGTGATATTGGGCGATAACTGGATGGGAGTGTGGGATCGTTGTCTGGTTTAAGGAGCAGGCTGATATAAGCAGAATTCATCGTTGGAGGCAATATGCCACTACCCCTAATTTGCATTACCATCCTATAAACTGTGGGTGCAGATGTTTCCCAGAACTCCTTGTAGAATTCAGCAGGAAAACCATCTGGCCCATGGGCTTTATCTTTTGGCAAATTTAAGAGGGCTTCATGGAGTTCAGCCATTGAAACAGGTGAATCCAGAGCCCTGATCTGTTCATCATCTAACCTTGGCAAATCTATATTGTTCAGAAATGCATCGATGTTAGAGTTGCATGGACCAATAAGCGATGTACGTAAGTTTTTTAAAAAATCTCTTAAGGTATTATTTATTTCTTCTGGGTTATGAGTCATATTCCTAGCTGAATCCTTGATGGTGGAAATGGTTATTTCTTTATTCAGTTGTAATTTGTTGACTAGGAATCTGATAGATTTATTGCCATGTTCAAAGTACTCCAAGTGTAGTATTTGCATCTGGAAGTGAATCTTTTAATCAATAATAATAATAATAGTCATAATTGAGCTGATGACCAAAACATAATCAAGGCGAGAATATAAGTGGTGGACTGGTGAAAAGAATTTTCAAAGAATATTTGTATAGCACATTTCATACAAAAAAGCAGCTCAAAGTGCTTTACATTCACAAGCACTTCACTAAGTAACACATAAATAAAGCATACAATACGGCAGCATCCATATATGCCACTACAATAGTCCAATCATAAAAAAGCAAAAGCATGCAACAACTTTTTGGCATCTTCCAAAGCAAGGTAGGGTCTAACTCTGGCAATGGTTCTTTTTTTAAAAAACATAAAAAAATGCAACCTCTGTAACAATGTTAAAATCTAACAATGAGTGTCCTTACCCAGGTTTCTGACAACACTGTACAGTCAGACATTTCAATATATTAGAAAAATGGTTTCTTTTTATGCGTTAATGCCAACTATAAGAATTTCTGTCTTGTCCTCATTCAGTATTAGGAAATTTTCACTCATCTAGCGGAAGGATATCATGTTTATCTGAGACATGGTCAGCAAGACTGACCAAATAATTTTGTCAGTGCCAGAGATACCAAACCAGTTCTCAAAGGCATGCTGTCAGACCAAGGAGTACAAGAATGGAAACATTTTTATATTTAGAGCTCACCTTGAGGTCATTGACAACCTTTACAAGTGCCATTTCTGTGCCATGTCCCTCTCTAAAACCAGACTGAAATTTATTGTGGATCTTATTCTCAAGATCACCCAACACAAGACACATTATAGCCTTGCTGTGAAAAGGAGAAGAACAAGATGCAGATTTTTTGGTCAGATTAGTTCAACTGAATTTTTATGTAACTGAGTAGGGTATTTTGTTCACATCTAAAAGCCCTTTCAGATAGGAAGCGGTTTGCTCAACATTATTGAACTGCATGTTGCTTGAAGCAGCAACAGACTGCCCAGGCGTTGTGCAAGTCTTTGAAAACAATGGGTTTCATAGAGCAGCGGTGTCGTTGTTGAGGTGTACACGAAATGCCCTTATAACATTACAAGACATTTAGTTTTTTTTCCTAATTAAAAATATTATATCAAACACTAACGTCACATAAAGTCTTGAGCAGATTGACTTTAAATCTGGTTAAATGAAAAACAAGAGCCACTAACACAAGTGTAAAGCACCTCATGCCTGGGTACCCTACACTCTTCCCATGGCTTCCAGACCTGGGGACCCCAGACGTGAGGTCTGCAGGTGGATCCTCTTGGACTATCCACCTGTCCCACATTACTCTATTAGTCACTAAGTATACTCCAACCCTCTAGCACAGCGATTCCCAAAGTGTGGTGCGCGCACCCCTGGGGGTGCGTGAGCTGCCTCTAGGGAGTGCTCGACAGGAAAAATATAATGGTTGTGTTGTAGTGTAATAACTACAACAATTATTTTTTGGTGGAATTTTTCATGAAATACAAACCTGTATAGAAAATTTTCCTTTGTAAATTTAATTTCTAATTAAAAATGTTATTATTAATAGTTAGTTCACAGGAAATGGCTACTCGCACACCTCTTTCCCTCTCCCTCTCCCTCGCTCTCCTCTCAATCTCTCTCTGTCCACCTGTGCTGTACTTACAAATCCTCATATGGATCCTCTTTTTGTTTTATCTGTTTATGAGCCTATAACAGGGTGCGATTTGTAAAAAAATGCGGGTATGTTTTGAAATGTATTTTTTTTGTCATGAAAATACCCCCCAACTCCCTCCACACCGTTCGGCATGCAGATGAACTGTGGATTGATTGCAAAGTTTAACCATCACAGTATGAGAAAAGGTTACTTTTTAAAGTAATAAATATATAACGTTACATCGTGATGCAGAGCTGCAGTGAAAAGAAGACAGATGCATGCTGTGTATGTATATATGTATGCAAACCTAGAGAGGGGGTTTGGAGGTGCAGCAACCCGGTCAAGATGTAGAAGGGGGTGCGTTGCCTAAAATGTTTGGGAGCCGCTGCTCTAACACTGTGGGAAACAGCTGCTACTTAGAATGGGGCCACACCCAAACTACAACATAAATATGATGAGAAAATTTCCATAGCCAGATTTATGTGATGATGTGGGAATCATGTTCTAAATTCATACAACATAACAATGATCACTGATATTTGGAATATGGAACCCACTATTGGCTAAACAGAAATTCTGGCTTGTCAAAGCAGGAAAAGCACAGGTGTAAATGATAACATTCACGATGGCTTTGTTTTAGTAAGTGGCCCAGTAAGCCTAAATGGAATGGAGCCATCATTAATGTCATTACCTGCGCTTCAAAAAGTCAAATGTCTGCCGTGAAAAGGATCTATTGTTGCACTTTCATTATTAAACACACCGGTGCTTGTGCTGATTCATTATTACAGCTCCTACTGTATGTGCAGCTGGGTATGATCTGTGTACATCTGACAGCAACCTGAAGTCCATCTCAGCAAACTTGCCCCCTAATCCAGCCAGACTGAGTTTCTTCTGCTTTAGAAACACTCCCTCCCTGATGTTGCGGATGAACTGAAGACAGGCAGATTGCAGTAATTGTATTTCTTTGAAGGCTCTATGGCTGATTAAAGGTGTTTTACTTTAAAGGGCCTGGGTCCAATGGTTTTGATCCTCCAAGCAATTTGGCTATGATAGCAACAGTCAATGCATCCCCTTTCATTGCAGCCAAGGGGATTCTTTCATGTATGAAATGTCAAGTCAAAGCAGCGACTATGTGCTGGTATCATATTTTGCTTAAGCTTGAGAGAGTGAATTTCATACATGTAACACAAACAATGATAGCTGCAACTCAAGGCCAAATTGTTTAGAGGATAAAAAACAATATTTGTGTGTTTTACACATAAGAGGAATTTGCTTTGGTGATAAGGTGCTACATGTAGACAGACATATAGTTGACATAAATAAATGTAGAAATATATAAATATGGAATCGACAATGCAAGTTATATAAGAATAATAAAAATAATAGAGAAAAATAATACAACTATTTGCAGAGAAAGAACAACGTCGCAGATATTTACATGTGCATTATTCCGGGTTTGTGTTGTGCAGACGTATTGCAACGGAAGAGAGTATTGTGTACATAAATATATAAATTGACAAAATATAAAAATATAGAACAACGATTAACAATTAACAACAAATATGTGCCATGTGCCAGGTTTGTGCATGATATGAAATGAAATAATATTTACATGTGCAGAGACATTTGTATTATTTGGGGGGAGCGTCAGTCGGGGGGCCCGGCCTTGTTGATGAGGCTAGCTGCAGACGGGAAGAAGCTGTTTTTGGTCCTGATGGACCGCAGCCTCCTGCCAGAGGGGAGAGTCTGAAACAGTTTGTGGCCGGAGTGGGAGGAGTCAGCTGCCATCTTTCCTGCTCGCCTCAGAGTCCTGGAGGCGTGCAGGTCCTGAAGTGATGGAAGATTGCAGCCAATCACCTTCTCTGCAGAGTGAATGATGTGCTGCAGCCTGCCCTTGTCCCTGGCAGTGGCAGCAGCGTACCAGATGGTGATGGAGGAGGTGAGGATGGACTCAATGATGGCGGTGTAGAAGTGCACCATCATTGTCTTTGGCAGGCTGAACTTCTTCAGCTGCCGCAGGAAGTTCATCCTCTGCTGGGCCTTCTTGGAGAGGGAGGTGATGCATCATTTGGGGATTAACTCTAAACGCAGAGCACAGCTCAGGCTGATGGTAATGTCGTTAGTTTCCAGGTAATACTTCATAAACCAACATAAAGTATTGAATGTGTATTGTAGATGAAAAATTAGGTCATTACCAAAGTTATTAAAATGACTCCTGTGATGAATATTAACATTTACGTAGGCTATATCAAACGGCCGTGTGATGGACTGGCGACCTGTCTAGGGTGTACCCTGCCTTTCGCCCGATGTCAGCTGGGATTGGCTCCAGTCCCCCCGCGACCCTGTACGCAGGATAAGCGGTTGACGATGGATGGATGGATGGATGGACCTATATCAAACTTTATGGAAATTCTTTAAATAGTTATGTAACTCAAAATCAAAAAGTCACCTTCATGATGGCGTGAAAAGTTCAACAAAGTCACTGAGTTGAGCTTAAGGCTTGCTTGGACATTAACAGTTGATGATAAAGTTAGTAGTGTACTTTAGCAGGGCAGTTCTTAGCATAATGTAACAATGACCATAATTGGTGTAAGGCAGGCAACTACAGCAAAGGGGAGGTGTGGGAAATGTTGGCTTCTCTCTATAAAATGCACCACTTGAACAGCTCTTAGGTCTGCTCAGCATCATTGGAATGAACTTTTTGGCTGGCATTCTGGTTAAAATAAACACCCATCAGAAAGTCACAGTGCTCTGGCCTTTACTCATCACATTCAACACCATAACAAAGCAGCTAGTCAGAGAAGAAACACAGTGATGCTGTCCCTGGCTCCAGACAGCTGTGCTAGACAAAGCTTTTAAAGGCAAACTAAGTCAGCTGTGCTTGCATTATTGTGACTTATTTTGACATGAACTTGTAGGAAAGCTTACTTAGGCTTGCTCATCGGCGTCGCCAGATAATCTTTCCCAGAATGTAACTCAACAACAGCAACAAAAATATTTTCTATATTAATATGCAATAATCTTCATGATGCAGCCTCTCTGGTAGGTCTTCAAAGAGCGGAGGCTACTCGCAATAATATTGCTACATTTTGTTTAAAGTTCACGTAACGTGACCCCCCCACCGTTACTCAGCCTGTCTGCGTTATATAAATATAAATGTTGTCGGTCAGTGTCTAGTCAGTGTCTTTGCTACACAAACGGTTAACAGTCGCCGCAAAGTAGTGAGAGAATATCATGACACACCTGTCCGCAACACAGACATCTTGTTCTCTGTGTCCTGCTCAGAGACACTTTGCTCTGTTTGACTGTCCCTCTGCTCCAGGATGCTTCATTCCCTCTAAAACGGCTGTGAGCTGCACTTTATCAGAGGTGCTGAAGTGAACATTTGTGTGAAATTGTGTGAAAGTATTTTCTGTTTCGGTTTTCTTCAGAGCAGTGCGCTCGTCTCATCGAGTAGGCTACAAGTCATATTGTTTATTTATTTTGGCCTAACTGTTTTTTAAAAATGGGCCAACGATCGGCCCATAAAGCATCAGGCCTATACTGACATTGGGCTGGCCCAATCACATCTCTTACAGCACCCATTCCCTCCCCTTCTGCTCGAGCTGTTTCTTGTGTTGTGGGCCAAAGAAAATAAATAATTACTGCATTACATTCTATTATATTTTTATATTCTTAATTGTCACCTGCCAACTAAATTTCGCCCTTCCCTTCATAAAATCTATGACATTTCCACCATAAATTGGTGCAGACTGATGATCTGACAGCCTTACTGCATTATCCATCGTCAACTGCTTATCCTGTGTACAGGGTCGCGGGGGGGCTGGAGCCAATCCCAGCTGACATCAGGCGAAAGGCGGGGTACACCCTGGATAGGTCGCTAGTCCATCGCAGGGCCACACATGGACAAACAACCACTCACGCTCACATCCACACCTAAGGACAATTTAGGGATAACCAATCAACCTAGCCTGCATGTTTTTGGATGGTGGGAGGAAGCCAGAGCACCCGGAGAGAACCCACGCAGACACGGGGAGAACATGCAAACTCCACACATATGGATTCGTACGACAAGCTGAAGCCATACGGCATTTGCATCAGTGGTTGTATTGATGGTTTTAGTCGCTACATTGTGTGGATGGAAGCCTACAAAACAAATAATGACCCAAAAATAATAGCAGACTATCATCACATCCAGCTTTGAGCTTTGAAGATGCCCAGAGCGATTGCGTGCTGACAGAGGCACAGAAAGTCTTTCTGTGCGGAAATCACACAGATAGTTTTGCAAGAGACTGGAGTTTCATCTATGGACGCCGATTTAAACATGCCAAAACCAAGTCAACATGCTTCTCCTCATTCAATAACCTAACCGTTAAATGCATAGGCCAACAGAATTCCCCTTAAGCTGATTTAGCTTCTTGCTGCAGCACCTTGGAGAACACTGCGGTGTACAATATGACAGTAGGGTAGGCTATATAACAGTTTTCAACCTATAAATATTTAAATGAATTGGCATTCATCCAACAATTGAAACATAAATACTGTATATCTCATATCTGCAACCTTGTATAATGAATGAAACCTCAGGTTATGTCTGTTTTTTATGAAGGATGAACTATGAAGTCGTGATAACTTGGAATTCGCACAACATAAGAATCAAGCCAAGCCATGGTGCCATAGGAGATCACCCTATTTTGATGTACACATTTCCAGAGATTTGTGGCAGTGAGGACAATCTCAAAACAGCTGACATGGAGGGGTTGGCCCTTTGTAAGGAGGAGTGCACCCTCAAAAGCCTATTCCCATGTGATGAAACCGTATTTGATCTCTGGCCTTCTGATGCAGGAAAAAAGATGGGATGATCCCAGACATGCATTTTCTGCTGCTGAACTATACACCTTATTGAGATGTGAAATAGGCATACTGCTAAATATCTGAGGGGTGGACAACTCTCTCTGCAGTAAGGAGGATCACTGGATCCTATGATACTATATAGGCCACACAGTGAAAGCATAATTTCCTCTCATTGGGCCTGATATGGACCTGCACTTAAGCACTTCACAGGTGACATGACAATCTCCCCCAACTTGAAAACTTGACCTGTACAGTATAGCCTTCATGCAGCATGTGTGATTGGCCCATGCAAGTAGTTTGAATGGCAAGATACTGAACCCCGAATTGTCCCTGGAGGCTGTTCCGCCAGTGAATGAATGTGTGTGAATGGTGAATGCAGATGTAGTGTAAAAGCGCTTTCAGTGGTCGAAGAGTAGAAAGGCACTATACAAATACAGAGCATTTACATTAATGCATGTTACTAACTCAACTTCTCCCCTTTCCAGTAGTCTTGTGCTTTCTCGTCCCTCTCCTCTCTCCTCCTATCACTTCCTGCAGGTGTTTCTGGTTCTGGAGCTGTGGAGTCTGGATCTGTGGTTGCGGGTCACCTGCTGCCCCCGTGTTCCTGCTCGACACACTCTGCTACAATTATTGTTACTAGTCCTATTGTTATTATTGTTATTATAATCATTAACATTACGATTGTTATCATTAACATTACTATAAATATCTGTACCATTTTTCATTTAGTCTATAGCAACATCACCTTTACTGTCTGTACCTCTGTGTGGATATTGTGTAGGCTGCCTCCCTCCCCTCCCCCCCCAACCGGTCGAGGCAGATGGCCGCCCACCCTGAGCCATGGTTCTGCTCGAGGTTTCTGCCTCTTAAAAGGAAGTTTTTCCTTGCCTCTGTCGTCTAGTGCTTGCTCTTGGTGGGAA
>NC_060164.1:3286899-3291237 GCF_021292245.1 Micropterus dolomieu | reverse complement strand
TGGTTCTGGAGCTGTGGAGTCTGGATCTGTGGTTGCGGGTCACCTGCTGCCCCCGTGTTCCTGCTCGACACACTCTGCTACAATTATTGTTACTAGTCCTATTGTTATTATTGTTATTATAATCATTAACATTACGATTGTTATCATTAACATTACTATAAATATCTGTACCATTTTTCATTTAGTCTATAGCAACATCACCTTTACTGTCTGTACCTCTGTGTGGATATTGTGTAGGCTGCCTCCCTCCCCTCCCCCCCCAACCGGTCGAGGCAGATGGCCGCCCACCCTGAGCCATGGTTCTGCTCGAGGTTTCTGCCTCTTAAAAGGAAGTTTTTCCTTGCCTCTGTCGTCTAGTGCTTGCTCTTGGTGGGAACTGTTGGGCTTCTGTAAATATCATCACAGAGTACGGTCTAGACCTGCTCTTTTATGAGAAGCGCTATGAGATAACTGTTGTTGTGATATGGCGCTATATAAATAAAATTAGATTGAAGTGAATTGAAGGTGAGACATATGAGGAATCAAGGCAGACAGGAAACTAAGCTAGACAAAAACACCAAACACCAATGATTACAAAATAAAACAGGAAATAAAGCTACTGACAATACACAAGGATATGTGAAAACCAAATACAACAGAGAACATGAACATGAATAATCAGCTAATCAAACCTAAACAAGAACAGAGAGGCAAAGAGTAAAACAGGAATGGGCATCAACAAAATAGAAAAAACCACACTAGAAACCAAGATCATGACAAAATGTTTCACTAGAAATACTGTAAAGGTGCTTGACAGTTGAATCTCTGAATCTTACCCTTTAACCTGATGAATAGTTAAACACCATACGAAAATGAAATAGGTGAACTTTTAATATCAAATCATGAACATGGTGTGGTCCATTTTTGGGGGGATAGAAACTGCACAACGCAGTACAACCACTTTCTTTTGGTTTAACATATTGTGCCTTATTGTATAACATAACATCTTTGTAGTGTAATCTAACAAACATAGCTAATCTGTACATCCTTAACTTGTACCATGCCTGTAGTGTTTTTATAAAAAAAAAAATTTAATCACAAGAAAACATTTTGTTCCCTTTGGTAGTGAAATAATTATGGCATGACTGTGAAGGGCTTGTGTGCATGAAGAGCTGCCATAAAATGCATTTTAATTAGGCACAAAAATTACAAATTAACCTGAAATTCCATTTTTCACTACATACTTGTTGTAATAAACCCCAGCTTAAGCTTACTCAGACTGTCAATACACAAAGACAAATATCCTTTTATTGTTAACCTAGAAAATTGTACTTGAATAGTCCAGAGACAGAATTAGTGAAATACAGGTTCCTGGAATAAAGTCATAACATCTGACATTTGCAAAAAACATAGGGCCCTTACTGACTGCATTGTGACTGCAGTGTGAGGAAACCTGAAGACGATACACCTATAAAAGGCTTTCAAAGTCAGAATAGCAGCTTTTTTTGTCAATCCTTTCAGAAACCTTGGCTTGGCAACAGTATGGGCACAATCATGTTTAAGGGGCCACATATCGTACAATGTCCATCACCCAGACGTTGCTCTGAATTCAGCACGAAAGTCAGGGGAAAAAAAGCTGTAGGAACAATCCACATGTCTGATGGTGTCTGACACAATCAAATGAGATCCTGTGCAGAATCTTAGAAAATTCTCAAGTCTTTCTTCATCCAGGTCGCTGATATGATGTTCGACCTCTTTTTGCTTTGCCCTCATATTTGCCGGGAACTTCAACAGCCTTAACACCTTCTTAGATGTGGGTTTAAGATCAGCATAAATCTTTGTCAGCTTCTCATAATTAACACTGATCTATGATTGGGGAATCTGCCTCCAACAATCAATAACGCATATTGGCTTTTGAAGAAGTTCTTGAAATTTCAGAATCAGAATTACTGGAAGAGTGTCTGTTTTCTTCTGCCATAGCTGTCAAGGACCTTTCGACAGGTCAACAGAGGAGAAATCTTGTAAAGCTTGCCTGAGGGTCTCTCGTTCTTGGCAGCTTACAAACTGAAGAAAGTCTTCAGTGCTCCAAATAACATCTCCTCAACAAAAGGGGTTGCAAGCTTGATAGGAAGGTAGTGGCAGTCTATGTCTCCTCAATAAAATTCTGCCGATGGCTTTTCCTTAAAATCATGTCTGATGAAGGGTACTTTCATTGTTGTCCCGAGTGTGCAACGATCATAGAATTCTTGCCAAAATGCAATGAAGACATCTCTCAGAACCCCTGACCCACTACTAGCTTCCTCTGAATTATCTGGGAGTAATGGTCTCACTGTGGTCTAGTCAGCCAGCAGTCTAATCAGAAAATGCTTCAGTCATGTCACTGTCAATTGTCAAACAATTTGCATGGTTGCTTTGCTGAGTAATTGTACTACTTAGACATGGATTGGCTGTCAGAAATTTCAATAATTTCATACACCCCAAAGTTAGATTGGCAGGAATACCGAGTGCGGACCCAAACGTGGGACACCAGAGCAAAGCAGGTTCAGTTGATGATATTTAATAAACTCCAACAGAAATGGTGAAGCAGATGTCCAAATTAAACAAAACTTAAATAAAAAACATTTAATCCAAATTATGGAGAACAGGGCATGGGCTGAACACTCAACATAAGACAATAACACCATAAGGACTGAACACAACTAAGGGCAATATATACTGGGGCACACCACATACACGCACACAAGCAGGAAGGGCAATTAATCACAGGTGAGACACATTAGGAATCAAGGCAGACAGGAAACAAAGCTAACTAAACTAAAACAGTAACACCAAAATTACAAAATAAAACAGTAAGTAAACCTACTGACAGTACACAAGGATATATGTAACCAAATACAACAGGGAACATGGAAGCAATGATCAATTTACAAAACCTACACAAGAACACAGATGCAACGAGTAAAACAGGAAAGGACATTAACAAAATAACAGAAATATACCACACTCAAACCCAAGATTATGATTATTATATGGTAGCATGCATCCACAGGGTGCAGGGTGCTGTTGATAGAAAACGCACTGCTAAATATTCCTGATAATGCTGAAAAAAACATTGGATTACTTTAAATTGGTGTTGTAGTATTGTGCACTGTTTTTCAAACAATTCAATCATTCTTTCACACTTTTCATGTGTGAAAGAAAGTGTGTGTATGTCCTGAATCTCTGGTCCTACTGAATACTCCCATATGCCTATAGTTAGAATTTATTTATTGTGAATTTTAGTAGGGATGTAAGTCATATGATAACTTGCATGCATAAGTTTCACTTCAGTTCCATGTGATCAAACCTACAGTTGTGTTTACATAGTCCAGATATCAACATTTCATGATATCACCATGTTCTTTGCTTCAATCACATTGCACAAAATCTGTTCAGGATTCCATGGTCAAGTCTAATTTTCAGCTATTACAGTAATTATTAAAAAAATATTCAAGGATATTTACCAGCTTCACATACACAGCCCTTTAATCCTTCATATGTTCAGCAGTGTATATGGTAAAGGGTTTCGGCCTTTATTCACTGCTCTCTGTTGCTCAGACAGGGTACTGGTGACTGGTGTCAACAGTGGAGTTAGCCGTGATATAGGGAGCTTCTCAATTCTCTTACTTGTATTCACGTTTCCCTCACTTGTGTCTTTTCCTTGCGTCGTTGATGGAGTTCAAGAAACGAGGAAATGTGTTTTTAGGTAGGTAGTCACAATATAACATGTTATAGAGTGAATTGAGTTTTGTAACTCTCTTCTACTACATAGCAGACAATATACGTTAAGTTTGGATACATGAGATGTCCTTGAGTGTCATGTGAAGCACCTGGGTAACCCTCTCTATCCTGGACAGAGGATAGAGAGGTGTGGTTCCAGGAGGTCTGTGACACTGTACTTCGACTAAGTGATACCTACCAAATGCTAATGTGGGCATGCTAATTTCTGCAGGTGTTTCTGGCTCCAGAGATGTGGGGTCTAGATCTGTGGTTGCAGGCCGCCTGCTGCCCCCCTGTTCATGCTCGGCACCCGCTGCTACAATTATTATTATTAGTCCTATTATCATTAATATTTCTATTATTATTATTAATTAATTACATTTAGTAAATAGTTATTCATTTTCTGTCTGTACCACTACTACCCTTACTGTTTTTGTATTTACAGTATGTGTGGATATTGTGTTGGGCTGCTTCTTTCTCTTGCATTATATTGTTTTTTCATTTATTGGAATTTCTTTTCAGCAAATTGACATTGGGTAGGGGATGGGCAAATACAATTTCTTTCTTTTTTAAAAGTTATAATGTGAAACAGTCATACTC
>NC_060164.1:3286177-3286799 GCF_021292245.1 Micropterus dolomieu | reverse complement strand
GCGTCCTTTCCCGTTTCACATTTCATGTGTGTTTTCTTGACAAAGCGTGGTTTGGAGACCAACGTCAGGTGACACAGCCGCTGTCAGCTTGCGTAGTGCATGACCCCCTGTCACCGATCAGTCACGTAGTGTGAACGCCACATCGACTTCAAGACTCCTGTCACATGACGGTAAGTTGTGTAGTGTGAATGGCATGGCCATCGGCCGACGCTGAAAGACGTGTAGTCTGCACGAGCCTTTACCGGATACAAATAATTCAGGTGTTTTCTCCTAAATACGAACAATTCTTTTTTTTTTTCTCTCTTTTTTTTTTTTTTTTTTAAACCTGTCCTGCTCAGCGGCCTGGTATAGAGAATGATGATCTGGATACCATATTGTGCCAGACAGATTTTACTTTAACAAGAGAGTATTAATATACTCCTTTGTCTGTTTTTATTATTTATTTAATTATGTATTGATTTGTCACCGGGCCGGACAGGGGGGCAGACACGGGGATGGGGGGGGGCACAAACAGACAGCACAAGACCTGTATGAGAAGGGGGATGGAAGGTGGGGACAACAGGGAAAAGCAGTGGGAAACACCAATTGCAGAAAGCAACGAAACCTGCAATAGAACAGAAAG
>NC_060164.1:3284136-3286154 GCF_021292245.1 Micropterus dolomieu | reverse complement strand
AGGAGAAAAACAACAACAAACAAACACAAACAATAAAAATAATAATAATAGTAAAAGACAACCAGCCGAACAGCAGCAATAAACAGCTGACATAGTAAGACAACTAAGAGAAAAATGAAAACAAGAAACAGTCCGGCACACTAAATAAGCAACACAGCACAGCCACGAGAGCTGGAATAATAACAATTAATTTAAATAAGTAACTGAAAGAAAAGCATCAGGAATAATTCTACCAGGGACAATCTAAATTTGTTTGTGTCTATGCGTGAGACTGATTGTGTCTGTGTGTGTGTGGGTGTATGTGTGTGAGTACATGTGTGCGCGCATAAGCCTGTTAAAGAATGTAGTTGTTAGTGAGAGTGGGGCGCCACGACTGCGCCACACTTACCCCAGCAACAGGCAGGCAAGAACCCCAGTGGCCAATAGGGGTGTGAGAAAGAAAAAGAATAAATCAATCAAAAAAAACCAACAAAGACTCCCAGATGCACCGCAATGCAAACGCAGAAGACCCCGACCCAAATGCCAGTTGACAACGTAATGCCGACGGAACGCAAGAAGCGTAACCCGTGGAGGAGCAGCGCCCGGACCGACCGCGGCGCACACACAACATAGACCAGTGCCCCCCCCCCCACCGCCGCAATAAAGCAGCCCCACCCACCAAACACCCAGCAGCCTGCCCGCCCCCCAGGGTCCTAAGGGTGTATGTTGTGAGACATGACTAAAGGGGGAAAGGTGAAGGAGGTCATAGGGAGGCTAGAATGGTCCTCCTCACTGGGACCAGATTCCTGACTGGCCCCATCATTCATTCAGTCCCGTCGCCCGCCCCCCTAAGCAGAAGGACGCCAGGTCCCTCCAGCCCAGGGCTTATAGCAAGAGCCCCTCTAGCACTGGCAGCACTCCAGAGTCAGCGACAACCCCGCCCATCCCCAGGACGGGTCCAGGGGTGCCCAGCCCCCCCAGCGCGCAGACCCGCCCCAGAGGCTCCAAAGCCCCGAGCCCCAGACCCCCACACACCCCCAAGGCAGGTCAGTGCAGCCCCAACCCAAAGTCCAACAATCTCCCGTCCTCGCCGGGGCCCCTCCGGCAGCCCCACTGCCACCCCCACTGCTCAGCGCTCCCCACAATCCGGAGCACCCCGAGCACCACCAGGCCATCGGAGCTGGCACAACCCCCCCCCCCCTCCCCCCACAAGGGAGCAGGTCCGAACAATTTTCTAAAGTCCTAATGCAGATGATAATATTGTGATGGTGGGCTAACACCCACCTTAACCTCCACACATATTCAGTATTAAAACAATTGTATATTCTACCCTAAAGTATAAAACACATCAAACACATCAGAAACATCAGAAATAAGACACCATCTTGATGTTAGCAAAAAGTGTATATGCATGAGACAAAAGAGAGTTAACATCAACAGGTTCATGTGCTGTGTCACATGCTGACCTTCGCAGTCTTCAGAGGTGTAATCTACATGCAACGGCCCATTGTGTTCCTGTATCTAGTAATATATTTATATATGCTAGCAACATTATGTTGAAATCTACAAAGGCCCCACTGTCCCTTGGTTGGATATACAATATTAATTCAGAAACATGGCATTCACCTGAGCCTCTGGCATGGATTGCTAGCAACACTGTTTAGCTGGTTGGGTGTGTGTGTTTTGTGAACAAGGCTTAGCAAGAAGACTGCACCCTACTAAAGATCAGTCTGACTGACCAACAGTGTTGGACAGTAATGCGTTACTGAAATAATATTACTTTTCCCAGTAACTAGTCGTGTAACGGATTACTATTTCCAAAACAGTAATATTACAGTTACTAAACCAAGTAATGCTGCATTACTGAACGCATCATCCTTGACGTGAATGCGCAACTGCGTAGCGACACTGAACCCTTATGTTGTTCAAGTCAGCTGTTAGCCAAAAGGCTGAACGAAGAATGGAGAACGAGAGAGATAAGCATTCTTTCCACAGCTGTACATAGCTACGCAAAGAACATTTTTGTCCATTGTTAACTT
>NC_060164.1:3283474-3284036 GCF_021292245.1 Micropterus dolomieu | reverse complement strand
CTTACTACAACTTTCTCCCATCTCCCGACTGCATCTCTGGAGCTCAGCCACAGTGACCTTTGGGTTCTTCTTTACCTCTCTCACCAAGGCTCTTCTCCCCCGATAGCTCAGTTTGGCCGGACGGCCAGCTCTAGGAAGGGTTCTGGTCGTCCCAAACGTCTTCCATTTGAGGATTATGGAGGCCACTGTGCTCTTAGGAACCTTAAGTGCAGCAGAAATTTTTTTGTAACCTTGGCCAGATCTGTGCCTTGCCACAATTCTGTCTCTGAGCTCTTCAGGCAGTTCCTTTGACCTCATGATTCTCATTTGCTCTGACATGCACAGTGAGCTGTAAGGTCTTATATAGACAGGTGTGTGGCTTTCCTAATCAAGTCCAATCAGTATAATCAAACACAGCTGGACTCAAATGAAGGTGTAGAACCATCTCAAGGATGATCAGAAGAAATAGACAGCACCTGAGTTAAATATGAGTGTCACGGCAAAGGGTCTGAATACTTATGACCATGTGATATTTCAGTTTTTCTTTTTTAATAAATTTGCAAAAATTTCTACATTTCTGTTT
>NC_060164.1:3244689-3283454 GCF_021292245.1 Micropterus dolomieu | reverse complement strand
CTGCCGCCCTGTGGCTCTCACCCCCTTTCTGATGAAGTGCTTTGAGGAACTGGTTCTTCAGCACATAAAGAACAACATCCCAGCCAGCCTGGACCCTCCGCACTTTGCTTTCAGAACCAACAGATCCACAGAGGATGCCATCTCCACTGCCCTCCACTCAGCCCTCACACACCTTGAGAAAAACAACACCTACGTCAGAATGCTGTTTGTGGATTTCAGCTCAGCGTTCAACACAATCTCCCCGTGAAGCTGATCAGCAAACTCTGCACTCATTCTCCCCGACATGGGGAGAACTCTATGAATTTTGCGGACAACACCACCATCACCGGCCAGATTTCAACGATGAGACTTTATATCAGTTGTGGAGTGGTGTACAGAGAACGACCTACAGCTCAACGTCAGCGAAAGTAAGGAGCTGATCGTTGATTTCAGGAAAACAGAGATAAAGAGACAAACTCCTGTCTACATCAGTGGTGCTGAGATGGAGCAGAAGCTCAAAACAACTGTATTTCTTAAGGAAGCTTGAAGGCCAAATTCCCACACCAAGTTCTTGTCAGCTTTTACAGAGGAGCAACAGAAAGCATCCTGACTGGAAACATCACTAACTGGCATGGGATGTGCACGGCCCAGGACCGGAGGGCTTTGCAGGGGGGGATTCAAACTGCTCAGAAGATCGTTGGTACCCATCTCCTGAGCATCAGTGATATCGGTGAGGTGTCTGCAGAGCCCAAAGGATACTAAAGGTTTCTGCTGCCGTTTTTTCCCCCATGCTATCAGACTTCTAAGCTCAAATTCATATCAGCTGTCAGTCAGCTCCAACAGCTGGAGAGACTTTTGATGGAGTTTGTCTGCACACATGTGCACTGTGTTCATACTAAAACTCTCTGCAGAGCAGCAAGTTGAGCCCTGAGAATCAGAAGGAGCTTTATTGCCAAGTAGTGTTTTACACATACAAGGAATTTGCTTTGATGATAAGGTGCTACATGTAAACAGACATACAGCTGACATAAATAGATGTATAAATATATAAATATGTAATAAACAAATGCAAGTTATATAAGAATAACAAAAGAGTAGAGAAAAATAATACAACTGATAATATAAAAAAATAAAATTAATAATATAAATTAAAATAACAACGGAACAACAACAATTTACAATTAACAACAAATATTTGCAATGTGCCAGGTTCGTGCATGATATGACATGAAGTGATATTTACATGTGCAGAGACGATTGTATTATTTGAAGGGGGGGGGGGGGCGGGCCTTGTTAATGAGGCTAGCTGCAGATGGGAAGAAGTTGTTTTTGTGGCAAGAGGTTTTGGTCCTGATGGACCGCAGCCTCCTGCCAGAGGGGAGAGTCTGAAACAGTTTGTGGCCGGAGTGGGAGGTCAGCTGCCATCTTCCCTGCTCGCCACAGAGTCCTGGAGGCGTGCAGGTCCTGAAGTGATGGAAGATTGCAGCCAATCACCTTCTCTGCAGAGCGAATGATGTGCTGCAGCCTGCCTTTGTCCCTGGCAGTGGCAGCAGCGTACCAGATGGTGATGGAGGAGGTGAGGATGGACTCGATGATGGCGGTGTAGAAGTGCACCATCACGGTCTTTGGCAGGCTGAACTTCTTCAGCTGCCGCAAGAAGTTCATCCTCTGCTGGGCCTTCTTGGAGAGGGAGGTGATGTTCAGCTCCCACTTGAGGTCCTGGGAGATGATGGTGCCCAGGAAGCGGAAGGAGTCCACAGTGGCGACTGAGGAGTCACTCAAAGGACTTAATAACCACAGAGGTCAGGGCGACGGGTCTGTAGTCGTTTAGTCCTGTGGTCCTTGGTTTCTTGGGGACATGGATGATGGTGGAGGCTTTGAAGCAGGCTGGCACATGGCATGTCTCCAGTGAGACCAGAGACAGCTGATCAGCACAGTGCTTCAGGGTGGATGGGGAGACAGAGTCCGGCCCCGCTCCTTTGCGAGGTTTCTGCCTCGTGAACAGTCTGTTGACATCCCTCTCTAGGATGGTAAAAGAGGGGGAGGGGGTGGGGGATGAGATGGTGGACTGTGGCCAGTCAGTGGTGTGACGGGAGATGGTGTCAGGTCTGTCCCATTGTCTTTCAAAGCGACAGTAAAACTGGTTCAACTCATTGGCAAGGCGTGAGTCATTCATGGAGTGGGGGGATTTAGGTTTGTAGCTGGTGATCTGTCTGAATCCTCTCCAGACAGAAGCAGAGTCATTCCTTAAGAACTGGTGTTTAGCTGTAAACCAGGGTTTGTCATTGTTATAACCCTGACGCGTGTTGGAATGCAGCTGTCCTCACAGAAGCTGACAGTCTCTGTAAACTCATCCAGATTGTTGGTTGTGTGGTCTATAACATATGTGCATTTGACGCATAACAGTTTAACATAGCACTGTAGCAGCTGGATAGAGGATTAGTGACCTTTAAGGGGAGAGCAGAGGTTAGTGATTATGTGGAGGCTGAGACCCTTATCTGATGTCCAACAAGATGTCTACACTTATCCTATAGAACTTTGCTCTTATATGGATTGGAGCCTTAGTTTGCAGACTCAGACCTTTATATGGTATTTAGCAGATACCTAAACATATCCTATATAAGCTGTGTTTGATGTACAGAGAGACAGAGTGGCCATCGGGCTGGGTCACTCTCCAAGCTGCTGCAGAGCTTGTAATTCATGCTGAACTCCTTAATGTAATAAACTTTTATGATCAAGAACAGTGTCAAGCAGATTTCTTCTCAACACATCATCACAGCATTATTGTTCTGACACCACAGTAGCAGTCCTGAAAACATCCCAGGATGTGCAGTCCAATCATGCCTGATCCTCAACAGCTTCACTGGTCCATTTCTTTGATGTCCTAACTACAGGTTTACAGAGTTTCTGTCTGTATGCAGGCATCGGGTGAACCATGATGTGATCAGTGTCTCCCAGTGGAGCGCATGTGACGGCGTGATAGGCACTGCTAACTGTGGTGTAACAGTGATCCAAAGTGTTCCCCGAATGTAAACACTGAACAGAATGAATGAAGAAAAGTCACAGAGGGAGTAAAACAGTACAATACAGTTAATGATAAAATATTCCAGATCAGGAGAACAGTGCTGCTGAATCACTGTCACATCGGTACACCAGCCATTGTTAATATAGAAACAGACACCTCCACCTTTTGTTTTGCCGGTGTCACAGTCTGTTCTGTACAGTTGGAAGCCAGCCAGCTCAGCGCAGAGTATCAGAGTATCAGTTTACACAGCCACGTCTCCGTGAAGCACAGAACAGAAGATGAATAAAAGTCTCTGTTCTTCCCCACCAGAAGCTGAAGTTCGTCCAGTTTGTTGCACAGTGAGCGAGAAATATTGCCGATAGCGGTGTGAGGAGTCCCCTACAGTGAAGACACATGAGCGACCCAGCTCTTTTTCCTCTCCTCTGGCGCTTCAACCCCCGAACAACCGCAAGAGAGCCCTTCACCAAAATGTCCAATAATTCCACTGATGATGCGAGAAAAGTGGGAACTAAATCCGCTGGAGTTGTTCCCCTGATGTTCATGAGCTCTTCTCTGGTGAAAGAGCTCTGGGAATCACAGCCGAAAACTGAGTTAACACACAGAAACATAACAAAGTGCACCTAACACCGAGGCAGCTATATGTAGCGCCATCTTGAATGCTGAAATCCTGAGATGAGAATATAGAGACACAGATCATTTCTACTGGCAGAATGCATTTATATTAGTATTTGTTCATTATCTTCATCTGTAATGATTGATTTTGTGATTGTGTATTAAGGCCTATTGAATAACTCAGAATCTGATCATGTGTACTTTGATTTATTAGGCTAAATGTTTCAGGGACATTGAAATGCTGTAACTCACATCAAAGCCTGCGCTCAGTTTTATGCTTTTACATTTATTAACATATAACATAACACTACTCCATACATTTAATTTGTCACATCATTCGTCACCAATCAATCATTGCGTTCCATCAATCCAACCCTTTTTTGTAGCGCTTTCATTCATTTCATCAGCTGATTTTACACAGAGGTGCCAGCTGCTTGAAACTGCAGTGTCGTAATGTATCAGATCAGTCCAATCAGTGTCCAATCAATAGGGGGGCGTGTCGATCAGTAATAAGACTTCCACAGAGGATGCACTCGTGGATCCTCGCTCATAGCTCCTCAAGCACAAACCAGATGCACTTCTAGTTCGAGCAAGGAGTGAAGAAACGAGAAATAACAGAATTGAGAAGCACCCTAGCTCACGAGAGTAGAGGAAACAGGGTGGGAGGTGAACAAAGATGGAGGATAGCTAAATTTCTCTCTACAGTACTAATAGCCAGTGAAATCAATTCATCTAAGCTACTGGATTCATTTCTAGCCACTAACTCATCTTTAACTGAACACTCAACCCTTTTAAATAAAACTCTTGAAGAGCCGCTTTCATCCAACCTGACTCAGCAGCTTAAGTCTTTTTTTATACCTTTTATTTAAGCAGAAAAAACGTTGGATTTCAAATCTCTTTTTTAAGAGTGTCCTGTCTAAGACAGGCAGCAGCACAATTAACAAAGTTGCAGACATAAAAACACAACAATTTACTATGGGAATAAATAATCAGTTACAATTTTTCCTGAATATTAACACAATTCAGACAAACAAGGATCAAACGATTAATCAATCATAACATCCACAGCCAGAACTGCCAGCCCCCAAGTCATTTAAAAGTTCTTTAAAAGCAACCAGTGAAGCCGGCTCCCGCAGATTCAGGACATTTTGCAGCTGATTTCTCAGGCAAATGAAGCAGCATACTTAAAAGCCCCTTTACCCAAATCAGTCAGGACTTGAGGGACAGATAGTGCTTATAAGTCCTGGGAATGAAGACAGTATCCTCCTGTACCTTTTTAGAAGCAGATTTGTAAGTAAGATGGAAGCAGACCAAGAATAGCCTTATAAATAAGAAATGTGCCAATGATTAAGTTTACAGGTGGACAATGCAGAACAACCAACCCAAGCATACAAGGAGCACTGATGAGTAAGGGCTCTAAAGTTTGTGATAAACCTCAGTGCTTCATGGTAGACAGAAACCAATACTTTAGGCTTTGAATAGACGCAAGCATGCATAAAACGTTGCTATAGTCCACCAACACGTCTTCTTTTGGGCTCGAAGGAAAATCACAACTTGTTAGTAAATTAAAACCCAATTTCACCTTTGTTTTTCTTTGCCAGCTGCTGAATTTGAGGTTTAAAAGAGAGAATCATCAAGTAAGATACCAAGATATTTGTATTGAGATACAGACTAAATCTCAGAACCCTGAAAAGTGGTGATGGATGGAAGGTTCAGTGGCTTTGATTTTAAATCAAACAAAGTTCATTGTACAGTATTAAAAGCAAGTTGTAGCTGAACAGCCTGTCTTAAAGTGTACCAAAAACTCACTACACTGTAGTGAGCCCAGGTGGAAAGAGACAGCAGACGCCTATCAGTGTTTTTGCCTCTAACAGGATGATCAAAAAATGTTTTCATCGCAGCAACAACAAAAATGAACATACGAGGAACTAGCCTAAGAAACATTCTCCCACAATGCTGCTCCCCAAGTTTTATCCCTTTCAGTAAGCAAACCTGCATTATAAACAATCTTAGACTTATCTCAGGAGTATCTGGGGTTGCTGTCCAAAAACCACGGAACACAGTAGCAGGAATGAGCCGCATGATTCTAAACCTCCATTTTAGCTCTCCAGCACGAGGACATGAGGCTCTCTGGGCAGGTAAGTGACTGAAACATACTGCTGAGCAGATTGAAAACTGGGAGCAGACAGAAGCCATGTTTCCATCAACGTTTTTTAAAGCGCATTTTGAAGTATCGCATTAGAAAAGGTCGATGGAAACAGCAAAATTCGAAAGAAAATCTTTAATTTCACAAAAATGTTTTTTACGCTCGCTTGAGGTGGTTTTTGCCTTTGTCGAATAAGTAAATGAGTAAATGTGCTAAATGGGAGATGTTCTGACGTAGTGAACTTGTAACTAAGAACTGATCAGATGTTTCTGCTGTCGGTGTCTTGCCTGGTTGTGCAGAGTTCTGCATGCCTGCTGAGAATTACATGCACCTTGCGGCTGTTAAAAGATGCAATGATGGATGCAAATCTCGGCAGGTAGCCTTCATCATCTGTTCTGCCGAATTATGCATTCACCATTTAAAGGTCCTTTTCAGGTACTTTGCTCTGCACACTGATCAAAGGGGGTTATCACCGCATATTTTTGCTGAATCTCAATGAATGCTGCTTCTGCTGAGTGTAAGAAAATATTAACGACTCTAAACGTTCATAAAATATATTAATATATATTCTTAGAATCATTTATCACCATTGATGAACCCCACAAAGGATATTATAGCGTTTAAAAGTATTATTTGGAGGTGCATGCAATTCTTGGGAGGCACGCAAAACTCGCATAACACAGATATTCCCATAACGTGCGGAGACATGGCTGGTAGCAACTTGCCACTTGAAACACATTTCTGAGGACCTCTCTCCATTTTTCTAAGACCAATGGCTGTCAGGTTCATGTGACCCATACGTCTTGTTTATTACAGCCATGTGTAACGTCAACTACTGACTCTCTGTAGCCTGGTTTATTTGCTCCAAACCAGCTGATGGAAACGCACATATTTCGCACTTTCTTTTTTTTTTCATTTTTGCGACATTTCAAAAGTACGCTTAAAATTCACATGACAATTACATGGAAACATGGCTAGAGATTGCAGTTGGTGTAGGATTTAACTGACCTCACCCTAATCAGTAAGACGCTGGCAGAGAGATTCTTTAATGTGTCCACAACTGATGACACGATGACCAACAAGGTTGCCTTGATTAGTTGAGACCCAGGGGCCGTATTACAGAAAGCTCCTATCTTAAGTCTTAAGTTAAGATAGGAAGAATCTAAGATATTATTTTCCCCAATTTGGTATTACGGAAGCAAATCCTAACTAGGATTATAACTAGGATAACTAGGAATCCTATCTTATCTCAGGTAATGAAATCCTAAATACTCAATCCAACATCATCAACATCATCAACTTTTATGTCTGTTACCTAGCAACCAATGCCACTTTTCTCATCTCACCAAGCTAAACAGCTTTTATTCTCTGTTTTTTGGTAGTTTTTTTTAATGAAACATACACTGAAAATGGAGCAGAAACAACAACTATCATTGAACTTTAGGTCAGATGACTTACAGGTGTTTGTATAACCGTACTCTTCTCGGGAAACTAATCATGAAGGTAAAAAAAAATAATAATAATAAAGGCTGCGGGCTAACGTCATCATGTTGCATTTCTTCTGTAAAACACTTCCTGTCTTAAGTTAGGAAAGGAACATTGACTTAGGAACTGTTAATTTTTAACAGTGTATTTCCTAAATCACTTCCTAACCCCTATTACCATGGTTACCAAGCAGTTAGAATAGGATCTGCCTGTTAGGAAGTTTCTGTAATACGGCCGCTGGTGAAGATGTTCAGTGGCTTGTCTTCGGTAGAGATGGTCCAAATTCACTGGGTCCGTGCTTGCCAGATCGCTGGATGATGGTGGATGGTGAATTAATGAGCAGGCAGGCAGGCAGGCAGGCAAGAAGAATCCTGAGGCAGAAGGGGAAAAAAATACAAAATGAGGTTAAGCACTAGGTTTTGGCCTGAACATTACCACATGGCTGACATCGCAATCTGACAAAAATGACTGGAAAACTAGGGTTGAAATACAGCCAGGCTGACTTCCTTTTGAGCAATGAGAGGAATGGCGGCATAGTTCGTAGCTCCTACCAGTTGAAGACAAATAACCGCCCCACCAACTAACAATAAACCAAAATCAAATAGATGTTATGAGGGATGAGAGGGGGAACCCATCAGAAAAGCCGAAAAAATCTGAAAACACAGGAAAAGAAGCAGAGTTTTGTAATGGAGGCAAGCAGTGAAACATGACATCACTAAAGAAATCTGTGAACTCAAAGAAGAAATGAAAAACAATGTAATGGCCCTCGACACGGGAGTTTAAACAGGAGTTTGCCAATTTTAAAGAAGACGTTGACAAGAAGGCGAACTAGTGACAAACTAAAGGACCAGAAGAAAAGTCACAAGCAGAGAAAGCTACAAGAAAAGCTAACCGACCTTGAGGGAAAGGTCCAGGAGGAACAAAGTGTGGATATTTGGAGTCCCGGAGGGCTCTGAGGGGGACTCAGTCACCCATTTTGTCGAGGAGCTACTACAGAGAGAGCTAACTCTGCCAGAGGGGACCAACCTGCTAATTCAACGAGCACAAAAACGGGTGAAAGTTAACAACACACCTCTGTTCTTTGACAATGATTACGCAGCCGAGGTGGTACAGAAACGCAGAGCCTATATGGAAATCAAAAAGACCTCAGAATCCACTGGACCGACGGACCTCGGCTCTACAATAGCATGCAAGAGGCAGCGAATAAGATGAGGAAAAGGGGAATGGATGTACAGATGAAGGAAGCTGACGTACGATGGAGGAGCGGATTCAGGTGGCATCAAGGTGGCATCAAGGTGGCAATGCCTCGGTGAACCATGGGCGCATGGTGGATTAACTCAGCATGCAAGGGGAAGGCTGCAGGAGTTTCGGAGAGCCGAAGATGGAGACAACATCTGATTGAAAAGGGAGATGCAGGCTTGAATAAAGTTTCATGGAGAAGTATGGAGAATGAATATTAGTGTACTTAATAATCCAGGATTTGTTGAGGAGATCAACACATAAATAAATATACAGCGAAGAGAACGACAATGGGGAGGGAGATTTTACTACTCTTTGGGATGCCATGAAAGCAGTCATTAGTAAGTAGCAGTAACATAAAATCAGAGACCTCACAACCAATTCACTAGAATTCGAACCAGGAAAAATAGAAAAAGTATTTGAGGAGTACTACAAAAAGCTATATACACAACAGGACTCAGCAGACAAGGAATTAATAAAAATTTTTTTAAGTTCATTAGATCTACCAACAATAGGAGAGAAACATAATAAATGTATAAATTCATACATCACAGCAAAGCAACTGGAAAAAGATAATTAATAAGTTAAAATCAAATAACGGCTTCCAGGCCGAATGATACAAAATGTTTAAAATGCAATTGTGTGCGATGTTATTAGCAGCATTCAATGAAACCTTAAAAAAGACAAGATCCCCCCCTCTTGGAAAGAAGCCACAATCACGGTGCTTCCCAAGATAAGGAATTCTGTGAAAATTATAGGCCAATATCAATATTAAACTGTGACTATAAGATATACACAATCATCCTGGCTAAGAGACTCGAAACTTTTATGACAGTTCTAATTAATGAAGATCAATGTGGCTTTATCAAGGGACGCCAAACACAGGACAATATAAGGACGACTACATATAATTGAAGAAGTACAAGAAAAGGGAGAAAGTGCACTGCTGCTCAGCCTGGATGTAGAAAAAGCTTTTGATAGCATCAGTTGGAAGTTTTTATATCTTAGTTTAGAAAGATTCAGCTTTAATAGACTCAGTAAACATTATTAAAACACTTTAGAATTAAACTAACTGGCAGTCTCACTAACTGGTTCAAAGTGGAAAGATCTACCAGACTGCGCTGTTGCTTATCACCATCTTTCTTTGCGATTTATACTTTGCAGTGATACACTTGAGTTTAATGTTGTTATCGATCAGCTGAAGCACTGAGGGATCAGGGAAATGGAAAGCAGAGGGACTCAGGGTGCATTGTAATCATGTGGTGAACATCTGACTTTTCACATCTGGAGCCTGGACCACAAAGCAGGATTTGAGCTTAGTGAGGTAACTTAAGGGTTAACCCTGGGTTTTCAGTACCACGAAGGTGGTTCACTTCTTAGTGGTAGACCACCATGGTAACTTATGCTAAATAGCTAACCTGCTCTGGAGCTAGATAAGAGATCAACTCTATAAAAACACCGACACGCAGCCAAGCTGAAAAAATAAGGCTAACACAGTCATACACGCCATTAGAACAGGTCAAATCAACGCATTCATATTATAGGCTATGTGCGTTAACTTAGGCATTTACACTGTCTTGCCACTTTCTGTCTTCCTGCATGTTCCTGTTTGGTTTGGTCTTCATTTGTAAAATATGCCGCTGCCAGTACTCCCAGTAGACTTGTTCATGTTTGCGATTGGTCATCTTCTGCTAACACCTCCGCTTTTATGAGAACACGCTCATGGCTGGATTGGGAAACCCTGGGTTTACTTACCGAGTTGATAACTCTTGATAACTTGTATTGATAATTAGAAAATGTGAGCATGTTAACATACTTATGCCTGCTTAATATCAGCATATGGTTGATTCTCAGCCCCCTGACGGTTACGTTTAGGAAACTCAAAGGTTAGGGAAAGATTGTGGTATCACTTACAACTTGACAGAAAGTACAAAAAAACTTATGTGTTTTATAGACTAAACCTCATGCAACTTTTGTCAGGCATCGTCCTGATAAAGGTCCATGAATGAAATGGTTTTATTTATAATAAACTCATTGCTGACAGATGTTTAGATTCAAGTTGTTCTGTCCATAAGCATCCATGATGTCCGTAATCTCTGCCAGATATGAGTCCAATGAGGGTGGTCTGCAAACTTCAGGAGCTTGATGGACTGGTGACTGGAGGTGCAGCTGTTGGTGTTCAAGGAGAGGAGCAGAGGGGAAAGAACGCAGCCTTGAGGGGAACCAGAGCTGATGGTCCTGGAGTCAGAGACATGTTTTCCCAGCCTCATGTGCTGCTTCCTGTCCATCAGGAAGTCTGTGACCCACCTGCAGGTGGAGTCAGGCACAGCTGGGAGTCCACAGAAGAGAGTCCAGGTGCTGGACACAGAGGTCAGGGCCATGAGTCTGTGATCATTTAGTCCTATGGTCCATGGTTTTTGGGGATGAGGATGATGGTGGAGGTTTTGAAGCCCTTCCCCGTTAGTCCCATACCACTGGCTTTACAGACAACACTGTTGTCTGTCAATAATAATCTCCTCATATAACATGGCTGTAACTAATTGACTTACTGTGAAGAGGTCAGTAGTATATAACATTGAATAAAATCACATTCATAACTCATTTACAACTAGTACTGTACTGAACAGCCACTGAGCAGGTCTACATTTGATAAGTGAGAGTGCTATACTTCTAATCAAAGACCTATGGCACTGTTCACCAACCATATCACATCAGGACTCATACATGTATGCATGCTATCATTAAGAAAATCACTACCTGACTGATTCATTAGACCCAATTTCTTTGGCTGAAGGTTCACCATCAAACCAATGACTAATGTTGCTCTTGATCTCAGCATTTGACCAATCTTGGGAGTATTACCTTCAGAGGCCACATGAGGGCCCCACAGGCTTAATGGTCACACATCTCTGACTGATACTGAAATGTTACAGAACTGTCCAGCGGCATTCCACAACCTTATATTTAATGGTATATGCCCCATCTGTGACAGACATGTATTCCAGCATCATAATTTATAGTGGTGAATTGGCCTTGGGCTAAAGAATAGCAAATCAAAATATGATTACATGTAAATCAAACAAGATGTATGCTCATCCACTGTTGTTATGACAAATTAGATGGAGCATAGGGCAAAGGTTTGGTCCTGTAGAAAAGTTCCAGGTATTTATTTCAGGTGAGTAAATATTATAACTTGTTTAATGTTGTGATCTGGGAGACAATATAGTGTCCGAGTGTCTGCTAGGCCATTTTAAATACCTTGTTGACACATTTGAGGTCTGTTAGGGTCAGGGCCGTAGCTACAATCTAGAATAAATGTTTCTTGTCTTGTCTGGGGGTTTAATTACCTGAAGAGTCTGAATCTGATATTTTCTTAAGACAACATATCTTTAAATTGTATTATTTTCAGACAAACAAATATTAAGTGAGATCAATGTATAATATAATGATTTTCTTTCTCCCCCAGCATTATTACGTAGAGCGGAGAAGGGTTTAACGATCATTTAGGGAGAAAATATTACAGAAAATATAACTGAACAGTTACACACGACATAAAACAGAGTTAGAGAGTTTTGTTGTTGTTTTTGGTGGCTTGTCAAAACATTATTTTTCTTCAGGTAGTGGGGGGAAGCTGAGGTGATCTAAATGATCTGGTGTTTCTAAAATCCTGGCTATTAGCCTGGTTAGAGGATTCTTATTAGAATAGCTAGGAGCATGACGTGCTAATACTTAGCTGAAGTGGGACACTGTGAAGTGTCTGTTCTATTAATGACATCATCTAAACATTATGATCCACCTTATCCTAAAAAACAACGTTCATGTTGGTAAAGTACACAACCATTGTGTAAAAAAGGATTCTTCAGGAGAATACTATGATGTTGATGTAATTCTTATGATCATATAATATGCAACCCTTCATACTGAGACTCAAACACAAATTGAACACATCACATCATTTCCTGTGTAATGCCATAGTGTCAAAGTTAAGATTTGGACAGAGACCATTACATAACAGGATTGTCTTAATGGCAACAATGTTGTGCTTTAAAATGTTTTCTTGCAACTAACCACAAATATACTACAGATAAGGTGGATTTGAATTAACAACCTATTATTTTGGAATAAAGGCTACAACCTCTGTTTATTATAATTATTGATTAACTTCTAAATTCTTTTAGTCAATATAACGTGCAAATACACCGAAAGTGCCTGCCTGGTGATGTCTTCAAATGAATTGTGTTGGGACCAGCAGTCCCACACCCAAAGAAATTCAGTTGACAATATTACAAAATAGAGAAAATCTTCAAATCTTCTCTTTTTTTGTTTTGTTTTGAGAAGCAAAAACCAAATTTTTTTGGGGGGGGGGGTGGATTTGCTTGATAATTGATTTTTTTATAAAAATTGTTGCTGTTTTATTTTCTGTCCATCAACTAATCGATTAATCCACAAATTATTTGGTCTGTATTTGTAATTTGCTTTTCTACAAACTTTCAGAACAGTCATCTAGATTTTGTCATCATCCTTAAACACACAATCTATGGGCATACATAAACTGTATATGCTGAATATTTACAGATCTGAATAAAACATGTATTTACAGCAATTTAGTCTAATGGACATACTTAGAGCTTGTACAAGCTTATCACATCTGTAAAAAAACAACAACATTTTATATTCAATGTTAAAGAAGCGCCAAGGACATCTTTTATTTGGCAGAAGTGAAATGAAAAGGATGTTTTGATTAGACGAGACATTGCCAGACTGAATCACTTTCCTTTGTTTAGGATCTATGAGAATGTGTGAAAACTGATATATCTTTTCGTCCCACAGTCAAAGTGAGTTACAAGTACTGACTGTGACCGCTTCCACCTATCCTTCAAGTATGACTCCTTTTCATCTCTCGATAAGACTGTTATTTCACTTTGATCCAAGCAACCTGACATAAAGATAGTTCTTAAAAGTCCTGATGACTGATGAAAACCATCTTGTAAAACATTCATCAAACATGTTGCTGCAATTGAGAAATACAAAAACAGGAGAGATGAAGAGCAAAATTTTCTCATACCTCATTTATTCATCTACATATTCATTGTGCTTATATGTGATTGCTCTGTTTCGTTTCAGGACAACACGCTGCTGTATATCATTACTGATTTTCCTGATTTGATGTTGAATATCAAGAAAATGACTGACCACAAGTGATGGTGAATATCTAATCATGATTTCACTCATTTGTGCATCTTCTTAGCTCTTTTAATTGTGCTTGTGCAGCATTTCATCTGTGAGGAGATGTTGCTGCATCATTTGGGCATGACAGAAATCACTTTACCTTGCCTTCCAGTTGTCGGTGAATCAGTATGGGTTTTAATTTGTTTGCAAGTGTCTGTTTAAATCATATGATCCCTGAAATGCTGTCATTCATTGTATTTGCCTCTTTCTTTATATTTGCAGCGCAGTAGTGTTTGTTTGAGTCATACAACACCTCCTCCCTAACTGACTTACAGTGTGCAATAGATTTTCTGGAGGCATACTATAGGCCTACTGCATAAAAAGTCATCAGTCCTCCAACAAATGCAGACACCTTGATTTCATGGAACAAAAAAATAAACAATTTCAAAAAATAACAATTGTGATTGAGTGCTTCATCCAGACTTCTGTGATACGGGTCCTCGTCCTCCAGGAGATTTAGCCAGTGTTTGCTCCGTCTTTGCTTATAACTGTTCTCTCATCATGTGATGTCTGCAATTAACTGCTTTATCATCTACTTTTCTGTGTGTAGTCTGGCCTCTTTCCAGGTCTTTGTGGTACAGATGAGTTTTTGGTCTTACTTTGTGGCATCTGGAAGTTACTTAATGTCTTATGAGATATTCTTCAAACATGTTTCCATATTAAGTACCTAATTTTGTCATTCCTTACCTCCATAGAATCATTTGACTTGTTATTTCCATCTACTCTATCCACATGTTTTTACAACATGTTTTTCCTTATCTGCATCCGAGATCTAAGGATGGGGCTGTTGCATGTTGTACACAACATGTCATTAAACTTAACAACAGAATAGGCTGTTTGCCAATTATTCCCAAAATGACATGCGTATATGACTTGACACATTTAGTATGTGCAATAGCTAATACCTTTACTAAAAGAAAGTAGTGGCTGCTAGTCTCATGTTAACAGTGACATCATTGGTTCCACTCCAACTTCTTGTCCCAGGTTGCATTTAGTATGTCTATCAGTAATGTCTATTAGTAATGCTTCAATACCATGAACAGACACTCTGTAGTTTATTCTGACAGTCCCACACACACCGTTCTGCTGCCAGAAATACTCACTAGAGCACCAAAACACATGTTCATGCGCACCAATGTGTACTCATCCAGTGCTTTAAAAAACAACAAACAACAAATGCACAATTCCACAACGTTGACAAGCTGTTTCAGGAAATTACTGCGCCTTTTTTATTGAAAGTATACATTCATTACGTGTTTTTAAAGATTTAAAGTTTTTGGCAGGAACCAGTGAGCTTTGAGCTAAGAGTGTGGGTAGGGAAGTTATAAAGTACAGAGAGACAGACTAACACATTGTTGGTTTGTGTCTTGACAGTTGTTGACGATACAAAGGAAAACCATTTATCCTTCAGTTGTCAGTGCATGCTTCTTTTCTCAGGACCTTCCATAAGTTACTAAAGAGGAATACAAATAAATAATTTTGCCCAAGTTATACTGTATCCTTGTATAACTGTTCCATTCTGTGAGCTTGTTGCATAGACAGAGAGAAATAATACGAGAGAGAGGAAGAAATAGAGAGTGAGGGGCTCGATGCCAATATGTAGATCCTCACTTCCAACATACTAGCTTCTTAGAGGTTACTGTTCAACAGCTGTATGCTACTTAATCGCTATAGCCCCCAGCAGGAATAATCTACTGTAATTCTTTATCACCCAATACAGTTAAGATTAGGTTAAACAGAGAGCAGCGCAGCTTCACAGCCAAGCCTGCCGTGTTTCCAAACACTCCCAAAAGATTTGCCCTGTTAAAAAAATCCATCTCTGTTCTGACAAATGGTGGGCTGAGTGGTGAGAGAGGGGAATAAAAACACATGATTTATTTTCAAAGCTTTTATGATGCTTTCCATTGTTCCCTTCATGCGTTAGTCTCGATGCACACTACGTTTGCCAATGGGGACGTAACTGTTGCAGAGACACAAAGGAGCTGCTCAAATTACACCTGCGACAATTACTACAGCAAGGCGCTGTCTGCGGGACAAAAGAGTGTTATCTAAAACTACTCACAGAGAATGTACAGAAAAAATCAATTACTGCTAAGGCTTTGTTGCAGGTTTTAGGCTGTCTGGTATGTCACACTTAAAATTGTATTGACAACAGCAGATTAGTACAACTGCACTGAGATATTGTTTGTCTTTAAAATGACAGAATTACATGTACTGGCATAAATACAAATGACCTCTGAGCTATACATTACTCACTTTACTATCTGCAAAATGTATTTATTGTATTAATTATCATAGTGTAATAATGTTAGACAACTCGCTCCTCAGGCTATGGTGAATTGCAGTAACTATGCATAGGCAGTCTAAATCTTAAACTTCTTGTAATAATATTTAAACCTGGAAAACATCCACTGAGATGTGGCTGCTGCTGAGAGCTAGGCCTATCACAAAAGTAGATGATGATTTTATTTGCTGCCTCAAAAAACTCCAGAACCTTACTAACCTTGCTGCTACATATATATAATATAATATTAAACAAAGTAACCTGATTTAGTTGGTCATTAGGAGATTAGACATGTCTGCAAAAGCTAAACAGTTCAAGGAATAGTAGCAGAAAAGGAGAGCGCTGTCGCTACAACTCATTTAAAATGGCACCTATTGAAAACATGCCTTACCAAACCACACTGAGTGAAGCAAAAGTTAAGGGAATTTGGCAAGTGTTGAATTGTAGTGAAGTAACACTGCACCTTAAGTGAAAACAGTATACCGGTAATTGGTTTCCTGCATTGGGCACTATGTAGAAAAATAAGGCTTGAGCCACTGTACTTATATGTTGTCTATGAACTAATGTGCAGGGATTTGACTTTTCTTAAAACACATACTTTTCAACCAGACGTCCTATGCTGAAAATCGATCTTAAAAAGATTCATATTGAAAATATATATTTTCATTATAAAAAGTCTAAAGTCTAAATTCCTAAAACAGCTGGTTATTGAGGTTTTTAGCAAATGTTACTTAAACAGGAGGAAATAGTGCATTAGTTAGGGACTATTTTCAACGGTGGATTAATCTACATTTGGTGCTCTAATGTATTTCCGGTAGAAAGACAGTGTATGTGGGAGTAGAAGCCCTCACTGTCCATTAACAATAGAGCTGTCACTGGTCTAAGAAACCAGAAACCAACACAGACAACAATTAATATTAATTATTAGCTCAAAACTACTCAGTTAAAACCCAACATGTAAACCTTAACTGCTTTTTATGAAGGTTTATTTGTAGGAAAGATTGTTTTCACGCCATCAGAAAGCTACACCAAGGATTTTGAACAAAGCAGGATAAAAATTCCCGGCTTGCAGTGAAAACCATCAATGCTCAACAATTTTGGAGCTCAGCTGCCAGTGTAGCCCTCCGCCATAGATGGCAACAAGCTCTTTATTTAATGGGTTCAAGAACAGCTTGCTCTCTTACTGTGGAACATAATAACCACATTTGTAAACGTAAAGCAGGGTTTTGAATGTAATCATTCATCTTGAGTTACCATGTTGTCGTTCGGACATCAAGGCTCTCCAAGGCTTGCACTCTCCGCAGCAATCCACCTAGTATTAGAGAGCTCTGGGTCCTAATAATGGGACCACAAAGGGCCAACTTAAAAAAATTGCAGTAGATAATAATGCACTAGTCACAGCCGTTTTCTCCAGTTTGCTTTGACTGTGTTAACTAACTATTATTATTTAACTATTTATGTGTGCCACAGTCATAGCAAACAAGAAGTCATTATGAACATGCTGGCATCTCAGCGGGTCCTGTAACAAAAGTAACCATTTCCTCCCTTGAAATAACTTGAAATTTCACCCCCTCATTCTGATCGGCCGGCGGGAGCAGTTTAGGGTCTGATTTGATTTCCTCTGACACATTTATTTCTAACCAAACATTAAGTGTGTTCTAAGGACAACTCTAATTTCCGGTGTCGAAATACGTCGGGGTCACATTACAGCACAGCACATTGTGCAGCATTTTAAAGAACGTCACTGAAGCTTGTTGTGGTTAAAGCATGACTGTAATAGTGCAGATAATGCTGGTGATTTTCCACTGGCCTGTGGTGATTTGACCATTGCAGAGCTGTGTGTGTATGTGGGGGACACTCGCCTCCAAAGTTGCATGCTTCCAGTATAAATACACATGAAGGAATATATCAATGTATATTACATTATGGATGTTTTTTTAATGGAGGCAGTGCAGATATTCTACAATAATATTAAATAATGCTTGGAAGTTCAGCCTCCAGCAGGAGAAACACGAAGGCTGTTTGGGTAGAGAAGAAATTGTAGAAAATAAATTCTGGTTTGTTACTAGTCATCATGTTTAACATGAGCAAATTGTGAACAGTAATGTAGTTTCAGAACGTACAGTTTACTTTGCTGGTTATAATGCAATTGGTGGAAGAAATATCAACTGCAATAGAAAATAATGAATATACAGTGAGGGTGATATGTCTTGATCTTAAAAACCATTTCATATTCCAAACTTTCATTTATTTGAAACTTCTAAACAGTTGTTTTGATTTTACAATCTACACCTGTGAAAAAGCTTGAGATTTAATTAAATTCATAATCTTTGGTAACTGTATAATAGATTCACAAAGGAAACTGATGATAAATTATGTTAAAACTGAATGTCTGAGTGTCTGAAATATTTTTTGAGTCCACAAAGACAGTTGCAATACTGATTAAAGATTTCATTACTCAGGCTTTATTTTACACTGTTGTGTGGAGGTATGAAGGAAATACATATAAAACAAATTCAAATCCAATTGATATTTTTTGTCGTACAGTGTGAGTGAGTGATGGTATGATGGCGCAACCATATTAAACAGCCTGTTTTGGAAGTCGAACAATGCTTTATAACTCTTTATAGCACAAAGTATATTCTCCAGGTCTGCATAAATGCGACAGTCCACATGACATAAATTTTATCTGCCCATGTCTGTGCTAGTATGTGCAGGCATCCATGTGTAACCTTAACTACAGAGATGCCCGTTCCTATAAGTTTTAGACTGTATCAGGGTCTTTAGACTTGGGACAAAAAATTGATTTATGCTAACAATAATTGATCTAGTGTCAGGAATTCAGGATTATTGGGCACTTCCTTTGAATATACAGTGATATCTGTGAAAAAACATCTATGTTGGTGACCCAAGAACTTTTTGTACTTGCCAGTTAATTTCAGAACCATCTTTTGTAATATTTGTTGAAATTCTCTTTACATCCCAACAGCAATCAATAAATCAAATGCTCTGACATGAAAATGAAAAAAATCTGGTATCTGTGGCTGTCACAGGACTGTAATAAGCACGGCCTACCTGCCTGTCTACGTGCACACTCTGCCCTTGCACTCACTGCGCATGAACATGTGTTTTGGAGGAGTGGCTTTGAAGGAGGACTGAAGGGAGGGTTTATTTTCGGGTTAGATACTTTCAAAATCTAGCTGTCTTTTGCTGGTTCTCCATCATTGTCTACCCCAGCTTTAAGTCAGACTATCCACTTACATCATTGTAAACCCTAATAAAGGGTCCCCTGATGTGACTATAACATTAGTAATCCATCCTTGTCTCTACATCCTGCACTATATTCACTCGGACCACTGTGATTCCCTCACATCATGCCACTGTCTTGCTTTGGCCAGTGGTAAAGCTGTAAAAAAGGAAATTTAGCATAACACCATCATTAATACATGAGTGTAATTAACATTTGTGTTGGAACAAACAGAAAACCTGCTTTTTCCTGCACATCCTCACACCTTAATGACAGAATAGGTTGTTTGCCACTTACTCCGAAAACAACATATGACTGTTGGAGAGTACCAGCGACAGGTGTACTGGACCTTCCTCTCCATGGTAACAATAATAAACACATGATTAACATTGGGAAATAGTTGCAGTTTGGTTGGGTTTAGGAAAAGATCGTGGTTTGGGTTAAAATAAGTACATTAGTTACGTAAGTTAAGTTACTTCACGTGTAACTTACTAATCTAACTTAATTTACATAAATAACTTATATTAAGTGCAGTTATTTACAGAAGAATTTTCAGTTTTAAAATGGACAGCACCAAAAAGGGTATCTGCTGTGATAGTCTAAAGGATCACTTTCTAGATTACTTTCTATAAAGAACCCTTTGGTTTTGAGTTTATAGATCTCAGCTGATCCAGTGTGCTGCTGCAGGAAACCTTCATCTACGAGGGACAACTCAGAAATCTCACTTTCCTGCATGTACAGTAGTGAAGCCTGGTTGTTTCTGGTGTTTAATATATATATATTATATTTATATCATTTTTCACTGAACTTGCACTGCAACGTAGGTGTTTGTGTATCATTTACAATGCCAATATAATTACGAATGTGCTCTTTAATTTTACTAATCTGCAAATTGAATTGCCATTCATAGTTTGATTCAAATCACCTGAAACACGGTGTTGGCAATTTGCCATTGGAAAATGTGTGTGTTGTAAAAGGGATTACACTCTGTTATACAGTATACATGTAGTATTCTTTGCACATTATGGCACTGAGTGTGTGATATTTTTGGGCATGTAGAAACTGAACAAATCAGTCTTTTCTCCTCGTCAGCTATTGTGTTTAGCTGAGAGGCCAAGACGCTGTGTCCTCAATCTATTTCCCAGGCTGGGGCTCTGCATCGCAGCTTGAGAAGCCCAGGTTCCCTTTAGTCGCTCCCTTTTTAGCCTCCTTTTTACCTTTTTTAAACAATGCATCCTGCTCCACTCCAAGCAGCAGACCCCCAAACACTCAGTGAATAAAGTTAGTCCAACATGCAGCCCTTAAACCCACCCCAAGACTGCTGCGGGGCAGCCACACTCGCAGAATTGTTTGTTAATAGTCCAATTAGATAATTGCCATCTTTCACTCCTTTTCCTCTCTGTTTCCCATAAAGGCATGAATGGCACTCAGGGAGGGGGGCAGCTTGAAGGGGGCTTCTGGCCAGCTAAGGTGACAAGAAGGACCAGAGAATGCTCCTTGCACTAGGCCACTGGTTTGAATTGAATCATTGTGGCTTAATCAATGGTCTTATTGGATTACTGGCCACTGCTGTGTTCAGAGATATTGTTGCACTGACAATGAAAATTGCTAAGAGTTGGTGGGTGGGTAGTGGGCTGAAAGGCGAGTGGTGGAGAGAGGTAGGGCCATTCCAGAGGTATGCGTGTGTATGCGTGTATGTGTGTGTGTGTGTGAGAGAGAGATAGAGAGAGAGAGAGAGAGAGAGAGAGTGTAGGCAGCCTAAGCACTAATGACAAGTTTTGTTCCCTTTCTTTGTCTTTTTCAAATGCGCAGGTTAAGATTATGAGAGCTGAAGATGGCTTCTGGGGTGCAATCATTTGAATACTGAAGGATGTGGCATTAGCGGTCAGGACCTCACTGGGTTACTCTGCGTAGCTCTCTGAATGAACACAGGACGGCACAGGAAACTTTAACACAATTCCCGTTAAAGCAGAGTACGGTGTTGGCTGGGTCAGTGCCTTCATAAATTTTGATCGCCGTGGATTTGTTCAGTATTTTTTCACCTGTCTCTCTCTCTCCCTCTCTCTCCCTCTCTCCCAGTGTCTCTTGTCTACAATAGCATAGTGGCGAGATCTGCACATTGCAGAATTCCGTTGATTGGTGAGACAAGCAAAGGGAAAACGGGATCAAAGTTTGCTGACATGCTGTGGCGATCAGGTGCGCGGTGAAAAGTTGGGGGGGAGGGGGTCTGGCCGTGTTCTGCCGGCGGAAGAATGAAGCACCTGGGAACTTTTTTCAGGTCTGGAAGACTCGTATCCCTGTGATTGAGTGCGTTCATGTGGGGTTCAGGGATGCTTGGTTGCGAGACAAGACCAATCATTTGTCTTGATTCTCTGGGCTGAGAACAGGCTAACTGAGGGGGACGGAATGAGCAAACCCCTCTATCAAGACCTGATCTATTTCCCCAAACAATTTAGTGTATTCATGAGGTTACGCTAATGTGGAGGCAGCAAAATTACCGTAATCAATTGAAACAGCGAGTGCGCATCCATGGCTCTGATTATTTGGAGATCATCTATCAGCCTGATGTCTATGTAAGAAGGAAAGGGGGGCATTGAATTACTGTTGAGTTTCACTGAGAAGTCCATGATCATTGGGCAAGGGAGTTTGGTCAGTGATAATAGGGCTCCTTGGTCGGGCGACGGAAGTATTTCACCAAATATTAGATAGCTGACTCTGCCCTGCTGAAAGGTGCTGTTTTGAAACTAAAACCCACACTGTCCAGACGATCCGGTGTGCCGTGTTCTCTGTAATCTCCTTTTTTACGACAAAGGAAAAAAGAGGCGGACAAGTTGCAGGTCCAAGAGGATAAACTGAGCATGGAGGTCAGGTACAACCAAGAGACGGAAGGGATGGGGCTGAAGAATGGACTAAAGAAGGGGAAAGATGACAAGGACTCCCAGAGCACCTTGTCCAAAAGCTTTCTCAAGGACCAGCAGGACTCCTTTTCCCCTTCTGGGACCGTGGAAAACTGTGAGAAGAACAGGGGGAGCACGGGGGACCCGGACTACTGTCGGAGAATACTAGTCCGAGGTAATGGTTATTGTTTTTTTAAGAACTTGCAGTGTGGTACTTCAGAGATCATACAAATGAATCTTATGAAACATTGGAGACAAACAGTCTACAGTCTGCTGTTAGATTACATGCATTTTAGAATCAGGAATATCTGATGTCTTCAAGAACAAAGTTGAAAAATGAAGCCTGTGTAAAATCAGGCAGTGGTTGTTAATACATAAAGAGACAGTTGACAATTAATATATTTTATTGTTTAATTAAGAAGATTTCACTGAACTTATATTAATATTGTGATTTTCAATTTACATTTATGGAGGCTATTTAAAATAAAGATGGTTACATCTGGGAACACTATGAGTACAATTGTAGGAACATAAAAATGTAAGACAAAAACATTATCTGTCATGAAAAAGAGCTAATTGTTATGAAAGAAATGTATCTTTAATTTTAGGCCTTACTGTATGACCACAGTCATTTTTTTAGATATTTTGTTAAACACTATAATGAGCTAAATATTTCTTCAGATTTCATTCTTAAATAAATCCTAATGTTAAATTTTTTTTAAAAATGTTCAATGTCCCTGTGTAAATTTAAATGTGTGCAAGGTCTTGCATTTAAGGAGAAACACCTACAGGGTTTATACTGTATGTACTGCATTACATTTTCAGGGTAAAAAGATTAAAATTATAAATATTTAATTTAATACCATTGAATATTAGAGTTTTTACAGATATTTAATGTCAACAAATCATATGTGGAATTGTGTGTATGAGTGACAGTGGCCCAGTGACTAAATAATGTAATTTCTTTCATGCATTGTTGGCCCAACATTCAGAGTGTATGAACACAAACTAGAAATATAACTTCACCAAAAACAGAGGATTAATTACGCAAAATATAACGAGACAGAGCAGCCTCAGTACTTAAAATATACATCAAGGTTTTCTATTTAAATACTTTATTGTATTTATCAGTTATTTATTATTCATGTTTTTGATTAATAATAAAATAATTATTAATGAATTTCTTGGAACATTGCAACCACTTTTATTTGCCATGATTTAAAATTACAGTTAATTTAATACTAGCTTTAAAAAATTGTTAGTAGAGATTGGGTTTATTTTAATGTTGTCGACAGCACCCATTGTTGTAATTTCTCCTTTGTGGTTAACAAATGAACCACAGCATATTCATTTTTGTTTTTATGTGATCTTCACTCATTAGGTGTACACATTTGTAAACACTTTATTTACATATTCATGTATTTTATTTAAGATGTCTCCATTGAACTCATACCAATTAACAGAATAGTTTTGCATTCATGGGATTTAATCCAGACTGATATTTTCCCCCTTAGTAATTTAAAATGTAGGGTGTTGTAAACTACTACATGTAATGCATAATTTAAACAAACAGTATTTGTACATTATGTTACATTTAGTCCACAATTACTTAGATTGAATTTAATAAATAAAATCTCAATTTGAGTTCTAAGTACTTCCACTACTGTAATCTATAATAATAATACTATATAATGATATAATAAGTTTCACATAATTAAGTCTATGTTAACATAAAACAGTCTAAAACTAGGAAAATATTGCATTTATCCATTCTTATTGTTACTAGCTCTACTCTTTGCCTCAGCATTGTTCATTTAAAGTGCTAATTGTTGCAGATGCTAAAGGCTCTATCCGAGAGATTATCCTGCCGAAGGGTTTGGATTTGGACCGGCCCAAGCGAACCCGCACGTCCTTCACTGCAGAGCAGCTGTACCGGTTAGAGATGGAGTTTCAGAGGTGCCAGTATGTGGTTGGGAGGGAACGGACAGAACTGGCCCGTCAGCTCAATCTGTCTGAAACTCAAGTATGTATGCACTGAACTTGTACCACCTAGATTGAAAACATTGTGAATTTATTATGTGTCTGTGCAAAAGACATAATGGATGCTTTTGTTTTTAACTGAAATAGCAATAATGTGCAGTGTCAATTTAATGTAATTTTCTGTGTGTCCTTTATCTTTTTACACCAAATACTACAGTTAAAGCAGTTTGTTTATTTTAAAAGGTGCATTTTTTGTCCATATAATTTAAATAATTTGAGGCAAGGTGGAAATAAGACTTTTGTGTTTCACAGCTGATCATTAATACAAATATAGGCCTGTTGTATAAGCACTGCTGCTGTAAATAAAGCTTTAATGGCACCACTAATCATTAAAAACCTGTAATTGTTGTCAAGTGTTAGTATTTACAGACCTGTCAGTTCATTTAGGAGTGCTCGCAGGTTCTAATTCAGTTTTTGGAATAAGAGCATTGTGGTGACCTTTTGGTTTATATTTAGATTATTGTTTAGATCATTACTTAGATTGTACATTTAAGGATGTCCCACAGAAATATTTCTAATTGTATGTATCCCTTTAAAGTAAATGTAATCATCTGGCCGGTACAGTGCTGAAATAGCTTATTGAATGTTTGACGTCATTATCTGAAGCTGCTAAAATAAAACCAATAGAAAATGCGCAGACTTCCACCTCATGCCATACATGTGGGGTCAGCAGTGGGTCATGCAGTGTCCGCTGTGAGAGAACTGCATTTGCACTCCGTGTTTGACACCAGATTTTAAAACAAGTCACCTGGTAATCCTGTATGATTTGGACTTAAGGCAACCCTGGCCGTCTGGTGCAAAGCTTTGGTGTATTTTCAGCTCGAGTTTCATTCATCTGTTTATTTATTTTTGAAAAAGTGCAAAACGGCTAACGGTGCCATCGGCTTGGTCTTTGGTGCTAATGTGTTGTGGCTTTCAAAGCAGCTCTCGCAGACCTCCACTCAAGGTCAACCTTTTCTCACAAAACGACACCACAACCAACAACTTTAATCTGTTTGTTGATGTACAACAAGGTCACTGTTCCTTTTAATAATAGCTCTGCACATTTTACTGACTTATTTGCTTAAATTTTTTACATTTTAAATGTTTTAATATTTCTCTTTTTTATTTGATCAACACAATTGCTGCTTTTCTTTTTCACATGAATTCAAAACGAGTTAAGTGTCTGAAGATGTTATTTTGCTCACATAAAGGTAATATAGAGAACAACCTTTGCTCCCTATTTAGGCAGGACAAAGGCTTAAGGATTTTCTTCCAGTGTATGCTTCTTGTCCTGATGAAAGGCCTTTTAATGAAAACATGGAGAAATTAACATTTTGTTCCCTGTCACTCACAGGTTGCTACATTAAGGCCATTTGCTGTGTGCACACCTAATCATCTTTGTGGGAGCTACCAGCTTCATCTTGTTATTTTTTTCTATGTAACCTCTTTACAACAGAAAACATGGGATTGAGCGGCAGGACTTCTTCTCTTGACGCAGAAGACTGTTGACAGCTAGTGAAGAGTTAAACCACCTACTGAGGTGTAGGAAAAAATATTCAAATGTGACTGGACTAGCATTAGGACTGAGCTGGAAGCTTGCTGCTGATTGGCACATGTACGTTTTGTTCCATATGAAAGCAATTAGGTGTGATTACAGGAGACTTACAGGTACAATTCATAGAAAACCCTGTATTTGTTTCAGTTTTGACATGAATTAAATCAAGAAGATTTTGTGAAACAATGGATATGTCAGAATAACTAAATGCATCTGTTGAGACAGATGAATGACTTCACTGAACCTGTTAAATTACAAGGTTGGTGCTCTTGCACGAACCACTAAGAGTGCATTCTTTTTTTCCACCCTTAACTATGAATTTATAGTTTATTTAGAGTTTTTTCCTCTTTCTTGTGATACTCCATTAACTGCATGATATATACTGTACATGTTTCCAACAAAATCTCAAAACTGTGTGATATATTTCTGAAACAAAGGAAAGCTTAAAATTCTCAGAAACAACAAGAAATACTGATCAGATATTGTAATTTATTCCAAGATGTAATTATGATTAATAATAACATCTGTGTAATTCTAGAGGCTAAAAATCTCATAATGCTAACTAAAAGAAGGTGCATGTCATTGAAGTCAGTTAATGGTGGCCATTTTGAACGTGGAGACAGAAAGAATGAAAAGTGGAACAGAACAGTTGAATGTATTATCCAGGGTTTAAAAAGTGCGGTGTATCTTTACATCAACTGTAAACTAACAACATTAGCTCTCCAACCGACTATTTTTCCCATGATTAATTTGATTGTCATTTGATTTTCAAATAAACAAGAAATTGTTTAGTCTGTAAAATGTCCCCAGAGTTTGATGGTGACATCTACTTCATTTCTCAAACCAAAAAGTCTAACAAGATATTAAATTTACATTGATTTAAAACAGAGAAAATCCACAGATCCTCACATTTGAGGAGCAGACTCCAGCAAATGTTTGGATTTTTTGCTTGATAATTGACACCTGTCGTTAAGCAATAAAACCAACCAATAAACAATTCAATGGTTGTAGGAGGTTTTTAGTGCCACTTTTATGTAGGTTTTCAAAGATAAAATTACACATGGGAGCTAACTTTGGATCTCAGTTCATGCATGAACCTTTTGTAGTGGACGAGGTTAAGAAAGTTAAGTAGTGGTTTATATATGCAAGGCTATCTTTGAGTTTTGATTGAATTAACCTCCTGCCACTTCGCCACAGCAAGGCCTTCCCTCCATGACTGAATGAAATCATTGTAGCTTTTGATCAATCCTAGTCTAGTCATTAGCTGGTGGACCGTGTGTATGTGTGTGTGTGTGTGTAAGCTTACCTGCATATATAGCTACTATAGATTAGTATCTGAAAGTGCGTTTAGCAATCTACTTAATCTATAAACACAGAGTTGTTATCTCCGAGTACTGAGATTATCAGATTATTGCGGCACTATGATCACAGGCCTTTTTACAGTGTAAAGTATGTGTGGATGTGAATTTTTGCAGCTTTTTTTATTGCTATAATACCAACATTAGAAAAGGTTTTTCAAAGTTATGCTGTTATTTGTGTTTAAATTCATATTTTCTTCCACATACAGGAAATATTTAATAAATAATGAACGTTAAATTACACATTACATTTAGCATGTGTCTCAAACGGCTCTCTTCTGTGTTCCTCTCTAGGTGAAGGTCTGGTTCCAGAACCGGCGCACTAAGCAGAAGAAGGACCAAGGGAAGGACTCTGAGCTGCGTTCAGTGGTTTCAGAAACAGCAGCAACCTGCAGTGTCCTCAGACTGCTAGAGCAAGGTCGGCTGCTGACGCCTCCGGGCTTGCCGGGCCTTCTGCCCCACTGTGGCAGCGGCACACTGAGCTCCGCCCTGCGCCCTCCCTCCATGGCCATGGCCAGCAACGGCAGCAGTAGCAGCAGCAGCAGCGGCAGCAGCAGTGGCACGGCGGGCAGCAGCCCTCCTCTACCTGCAGTCACTAGCTCAGGGACAGTGGCGGGCCTGCAGAGCTCACCAGCGGCTCACAGCCTCTTCAGCTTCCCTATGCCCTCCTTACTCAGCGGCGTCGCCACCCGCATTTCCTCCAACCACCTGTCCATGGCTGGCTCACTGGCTGGCAACCTGCAGGAACTTTCTGCCCGCTACCTGAGCTCCTCTGCTTTTGAGCCTTACTCGCGGACCAATGGCAAAGAATCACTGGACAAGAAAATTCTGGAATGATGCTTTGTTTTTACATAGATGGCTTCCTGTTTCGCCTGGACATGTTTTCTTGGCTTTTACTGTCCTTGTTTGGTTTTGCTCATCCTCTTTCATCTGTCTATGTCATGTTCTGTAGCAGTTCATGTATTCCACTTGCACATCTGGCACCTTGTTCAAGGAAGAAAACAAATACACAAAACAAGCTCATCTAACAAAGACAGGGTGGCAGTGGAAAGATTTTGCCCAAAATCTACATATAGGACTTTGTTACAGAGATTTGGAGAGAGACATTCTGAGGAGATTACTGAGGGACCCTTCAGGTTTCTGTTAAACAAATGTTTAGTCCTATCTTTTAATCTAAAATAACAATATATACAGGGGCCCAGAGAATATGGCTGCTTCATAACACAAAATCTCTATTCCTCCAAGAGAAGTAGTACATAGTGTATAGGAATGGTGACAGAAAGTGTAAAGTGCTGGTCCATTCTAAATTGTGCATTATTATTTGATTGTGTTGGGTAGATGCATGTCACTGCAGTGAGTAGATGTAGAGACAGAAAGAGAGTTGTCAAACACCTGAGCAGCAGTTTGTTCTGTGAGATCCAATCAGCAAATAAAAAAATAAATAAAAATTGCAGCATTATGAATGAACAAGCAAGGTCGATTTCTCAACATAGAATTGGGGGAGAAAAAAGGGCCTCTGTTTGAAGGTCACTGCAAGGCCAGTGTCAGTACAAAACCCAATGCATCTGACGCGTGAATGCAATTTGCTTATGCAGATGCCTCGCAAAAATTCAGTTTACAAAAAAGTCTTTTGTATATGTGTTTGTACTGAGTTTGGACCAAACCAAAACATAATCCATAGACGGTGTTGTCATACTGTATGATGGTTCAGTTGTTCAGTGTTGTTTTCTCTATGGTTTAGTGAGGATTTTAACATTTTACGACTAAAGTCTTCACTTTGTGGTTTTTCCGTCTTCAAGATGCAGTACCTGACTTTTTTGTCTGTGATTTAAATACCACTGTGAGTTCTCAGAGTTTTGATGTACAGGTTCTATTTCATGCAGGAGCAAGCGCAGGAATGAGCTGCTGAAAGGGGGGATTCTTGAAGAAAAGCTTTTCAGCATTAGTAAGCTGCTTGCTTTGTTGAACACTACAAGGTAACAGGTTTTATTAAGACAATATAATAACCTTTCCTTCTTGTGTGAAATTTTCAAAATCCACAGCCTTCATAAAAGATTTAGGCAGAGCACTGCATGTGGAGACTGAATGGAATTATTGTAGTATAAAAGTACTGGAAATGGGAAACGTACCTTAAAATTGTTATTTTATTGTAAATTATTCACTTCTGTAAGTAATAGATTATTAGTATATCTGGAAAATAATGAATGGATGAATGTATTAGCAGGGTTGAGGAATCAATCAAAAGCTCTTTGGTGCTGTTGTTGTGAAATATCTTGGAATTTGTGAAATATGTGGTTCAAATGTTCATATATATCATGTATATGGCTACATACAAAGACAAATGTGTTTTTCATTTTCTTTCATACATGTTGCTATGAATTCGAGTTATGATAAATGTCATGACTGGTACAGTATACTTCATACACCATGGCCTGATGTGTCTGCTCCTGAACGCTTTTTTAAGATTTTTGGTAATGCAACAGTGTTATTATTACCACTAACCTTCGAGCAGAGTGGAACGACGTGTAGAACTTCTGGTTATAATAGCAGCATGACAAATTGGAAGAGACGCTCCAAAAAACAATTCCAGGAGTACTATCAGTGGGCAATAAAATAGATTTCCTTAGGACTGCAACTAATTATTTTCATTTATCAATTAATCTGGCAATGATTTACTCAACTAATCGTGTGATCTCAACAGTGTCAGAAAACAATGAAAAATGCCTGTCCCAGTTTCCGAGATGACATTGTTTTTTTAGAACCAAAATATATTCCATTTACAAAGATCTAAAACAGAAGACAGCATCAAATCCAAGCTGGAATCAAAGAACGAATAACCTAAATGATTACTCAATTATTGAAAGTAGTTCCTTATCGATCAACTAATCAGTTAATTGATTATTTGTATCACCTCTATATTTCTATATTTAATTGCCTAAAATGGTATAGCAACTAGTTTGTGACCAGTGCAGGAATGAAGAAACCCCTTTCACTTTTTTGCATGTTTTTATGGTGAAAAAAATCATGTAACATATTTTCCTTGAGAGGTATTATTCTCCTAAAATACAATAGAACTGAACCTCAACCAAAGACAATGAAGTAAAGGACAGTTTTCTTTCTTTCTTTTAGTAGTATCAGGTGTCTGTCATTGAAACTAAATTAATAATACACCATTTTCCATAGAATGTCAATGGACATCATTATTGTGAAAAGAAAAAAAAGGTTATAATACTAGATTGATATAAATTCATGTACACACAAGAAATACCATTCACAAAGTTTGACCAAGAAAAATTTTAAAGCACATCTCAAGTTAAGATATTTTCTGTTTTTTAAGGGGTTGAAGGACCTTTAATTTCATTGTGCCCCCCACCTCTGAAAACCAAACCCACAAGAGGATTAGTTTACTATGCACTCGTAATCTGTATGCTTACTTGGACTGAGCTGAGAGGTAATAACAGGACAATGCCTATTGAACTGTCAGGAAAGATGCTGGGTGAGCCTGGTGCGTCGTGGTTGTGATGTGTAGCACAACAGCTTTACGGGTTCCACCATTAACAACAAAACACCTCCCCTGGACGATAAAAAGACCCGAGACCCGAATTCTTTTTTCAACACACATAAAGACACCATATCTGAAAAAAACTCAGAAAACAGAATATAGAGTCATTTGAATAATCCAAGACCAACAGTAGTCCTCATCAAGCAGTTGAGGATATGGATCAGAAGCACTGCTGTAGTAGTGTACCGTGCTGAATTATGGTTTATGTCTGATGTTTACAGTGGTAGAAGTACTGTAGTTAAGCATAATTTTGAGGAACTTCATGTTCAGTTTATACTTTATGCTACTTGACTTCACTTTCATGCAAAAATGTGCTTTTTATCCATAACAATTATCTGACAACTGTGCTTACTTTGCAGATTAAGATTTTACATATAACGTGATACATTGTTGAAGATGAACCTACCCTACAGTATTTGAAGTAGTTCAAATTAGCTTAACCGTAAACAGCTACAACATAAGAATGCATACTTTTTGTAGTTAATACAGTAATATGCCCATTTTGCCAGAAGAAAAAGTTGTAAAAGGGCTTTTACTTATATAGTGTGGCAAAGCAACATTTACTCAAGTAAAGATTCTAAGTACTTCGTCCACCACTGGCTGTTGCTGTGAATGCAAGAAATGGATTTCAGAGCAAAATAACTTGGGGTAAGAGAACAAATACCATTGCTGCACATAGTGGTTTGAAAAGATACTACCACAAGTTTAAGCTTGTTTGTAATATTCAGTCAGTTTTGTGTTCTGTTCTAAGTTTAAGTCTGCTTCTTTTGTAATCCCGGTAGAAATGAAGGGACTGTCCAGTAACAGAGAAACCTCTTTTGTGAGCAGACCCAAAGAAACCAATGTTACCCACTGTGTCTTGGGAATCTCCCAGAGGAGAAAAAAAAAGGTCACAATTATGCCTCCTGTCCCCTCTCCACCTACCCCTACCCATTCTCTCCCTTCAACAGTCCAATTAGAAGGAAGGTCTGTGAGGTTTTTGTAAGTGAGGGGTTTTGCAGGGGGGTGTATATGTCTGTGTGTGTATGAACGCGCAGGGCTGTCATAGCTGCAGACCACCAACACATTTTCTCCCATCACATGGTCTTTTAAGCTCAGGTTTTAGTAGTTGAAAGAAATGCTACATCCTTTCTTACTTTTAGAATCTGCTTTTTTGGCCTTGTCCTTTTTGTACTATATCTAGGTCTGGGGATTACTGAAGAAGCAGCCCTCTTCTAGCACACTGATCCAGCAACTTTAAGCTCTGCAGTGCTAAGAATCTGCAGGATTCCCCTCTAGGGATCCCAGGCCTTTGAAAAACCTACACAGCTTAGTCACTGTTCTTCCTCACAGAATAATTAATCCCATTAAGTAATCAAAGGAGTGAGGGGAGCGGAAACCCCTCGAAAGCAAGGGTTCCACTTGTGTATTCTGTAAAACACTTAGCACAAATCCACAAAATAATCATAATTTCCAAATGTATGGAAATACTACAATTTAATTTCAGCTGCAGCACCATTGCTACTGTATTGTCTTGGCACATAGTTTGCAAATTAGAATACTATGGTATTTTCATGTCACTTTTACCAATGCTATCAATGGCTACACAGAAAGAATACAAATGTTAATATACAATATTATATACTTTATTTGCAGTGGAGCTAGCCAGTAAAATGAGCAAAGCTATTGTCATTTAGCCCAGTCTCTATTATGTTTCATTATTTACTTGCTGTGCTAGCAATATTTTGGATGGATCAAATGACTATGTGTAATGTAAAAAAAAAAAAAGGTTGCAGTTCTCATCTCTATGGAGTGTTTAAGCCTCGTTGAGCTCACTGTTTTGGTTTACATCCCGCAACCTGTTTTGGTTCAGTCTTAGAGGTCTAATCACCATCCTTTCCATCAGCAGTAGGCAGCTGCTCTCAGGAGGTGGTGCAGACCCAAACAAAGCTTATATTATACAAAAGACTTTTTTTTCATATCCTTTCAATATAAATACGTGTCCTCGGTGTGTCTAAAGACCCCCAAACTATGAAAAAAAATCCTGTCTTGGGCTGCAAATTCATTGCAGCCCTTCATCACATCATGTACGGATCTGGATAGCATAGGATCTCCTCCAGCCCTTCATAGCAGTTGACGGCCCTGCCCACTGAACGCGAACTGAATACACCGCTCTTAGCCCCACCATCCAACACAACACCAAGCGGCCATTCCATCCAGTTAATAGGACAGCTAGCTGTATGGCTAACTGAGTTAACTAGCTAGGAGTAGCTACTGTTTGCAGCAGTTACCAGCTGAACTGCTAACAACAAGTAAAGCTGTCCATCAGTAACTGATAGTTGAGGAACAGTAGCTAGAGGACATCATAGGGAAAACCAGAAAATCTTTTCTCCACAAAATCTGATCCAGTTTCACCAAAACCAGTAAAAAAAAGTTAGAAAGTCGTGTTTTGTACAGTAATCAGTTGGCCTAGTCTTGCATAGCCATCCCTATCTCCAAACTTTGATTCAGTGCTATGCCAGCTAGTTCCTGCCAAGGTTATTTTAGTTTTGGATTCTACAGTAGTTATTTTGTTTTGAGTTTTGTTTTCAATCTCAGCTTAGTCTTAATTTGTTTTTAACTTGGGTTTGCTAGGTTAGTTTAGTTTTAGTTTTTTGAAAATGCTTTGTTTTAGTTTAATTTTTATTAGTTTTAGTGTTAGTTTTAGTCTTTGTCGCAGCATTACACCAGGCAAGTGGCACAGCTAAGAAATTGGAATATTGTGTAGCTCTCCTTGGAGCCACAGACAACAGGTCCCCAAAGCCCTGAAGGTATATTAAAATCTAAACCTTTAGTAATCAAAAAATAGGTACGTGACCATTAGACACGTCAACCCAGCGCAAGGGAATAATATACTAGGGGCAAGGTTATCACACAGGCAGGATGAGCACTAAGCCAGACCGTAAACAAAACAAGGAAAATAAAACCACAAAGGCAGTGACTCACTACCTGCAACCCAAACTAAACATAATTACAGTTAATTATAAATAAATACAGTTAACTATATAGGTGTTGCATTTATATTACTTTGTACGATTGTATTTAGGGTTGCAAAAAAATAGGATGTGAACTGTATTTTATTAACTTATTAATTCAACATGTCCATAGCTTATTAACTATAAATAGGCTAAATCAAATGCTTTAATATGATTTGATTGAAAAGACTTTTGCAAAGGATTTTCCATGAACATCATGAACATAAGTGGATTAGAAGTAGTAGGCTTGTGTGCCGTGTTGGAGCATGTTAGGCCTACTTCCTTTTATAAATGTTTTCTTGTCAGAAGTACACGACTCGTGCAGCGAAGAGTATCTGTTTGTCTTTCAAACTGCTACAGTAAAACTATGAACAGAAAAAGCTCACTCCTAATGAGTTCCACAGAGCACCTGTTCTTTCAGAGAAATTGCTAATGAACTTGAGTAATTGTAAAGGGTGGTGTGAACACAGATTTTGGTTAAAATATGTCATTGTTTGCAGTTACCATCCAAACAATGAAACCACACATAAATAACCTACAAACATTTCTCAATTAACCATTTTTATGATTTGTCAGTAAATATATTTATGTATTTATTTTATCAGTTTTTATTCAGCCAATTGTTAATTTTATAGTATTGAATCATGCAATTCTATAGATTGGTTAAGCATAACACATACTTGTTATTCTTCACATAGGGACAATATTTTAATAATTAAATGTGCCTAAATTAAATAATTTAATTTAATTAATTAAATAGCCTATATCTCTCTCTTATCTCTTATTGAATTAATGCTGATATGTCTGACTGTATACCTCAACTTTAAAAAAACTAATCATCATAATGCAGGCATGTGCTTAATTTACATTGTAACAATATTTCTTAACAAATAGGCTGACGTCTGACAGGCCACCGCGCACCACGCAGAACACTGGCCAACAAATTGTGACATTTGGCTTGATACTCATCAAGTAAGCTATTTAATTTCTCCCACTTTCGTCGTCTTTTGCAACAGTGATGTGCCACCTGCTACACTCCGGCCAGACGCTGCCAGACTAATAAAGCAACACCAATTCCAATTCAAATCTGATTAATTTACATCGTGGCAGGACAGCCACTGAGCATGCAACATGCCAGCTCTTCATGTGGAGGACAAAAGCATAAAACACCCACGGTTTACCAAAAGGTGCCTATCATCTAATAACTTCCCGCACCGCTGAACTGCCAGTCCAGCCAGACGAAATGCCCCGCAATGTCAGTTAAACCCGGCTTCATATCCACCCAAAATATAGGCTAATGTAGACCGTAAGAAATAAATTGACAAAGAGAAAAATTAAAGACATTTACATCACTTTTCACTCTATTTTAATTAGTTAATACAGTCTCCAGTATCTTTTTCTTGTAAAGCCTTGTTTCTATTTATATTTTAGTTAACGACAATGTTTTTTCACACCTAGTTTTCATTAATCCATTTGTTTGTAACGATAATAACCTTGGTTCCTGCCCCTTTGCAGGCTTCCAGAAGTTGGCCAATCAGAAGAATGTGGGCTTTTAGGGAGGGGCCTTAAATAGATTGGAGCTAAAACAGAGTGTTCCAACAGAGGGTGAATAGAGATGCTGAAGCAGTAGACAGTATGAGAAAAATAATGTGTTTTTTTTTTAACATTAAGGCATGTAAACATTTTCTAGTAGACACCCAAAACAAAAGTATGAATCTGAAAATGAGCATAATATGGGAACTTTAAATGAGATTCACTATATAAACTATATAAAATCATCTGATCGACACAAACACAACTAATATTGTTTTATGCTTGCTGGTCGTGGCAATTGTTTGCTCACACTTAAAGGACAGGTTCACAATTGTTATACTGTACTGGCCCAGAAGAGATCCCTTCCTAATGTGCTTTTAATATAAGCGATGGGGGACAAAATCAAAAGAAAAGGGAAGAAAGAAAGAATGACAAAAATTTAACTGCTGTATTATCCAATTGGATTTAATATACTAGTAATATATAGCATTCCCAGTCTGTCCCTGCCAGAAATGATCATAACTGTGGCCACAGTCCTGCAAGAGTCTAGTTTTGCAAACCCATGCCCGCAATGTATAGTCCTACCACTATACCCGGGCAATCAATTCTGGATCTGACACATTAGCTGCAAGATGAAGTTTGGTGTGCCTAAATGTGAAACTTTTGAAACTTACCCCCTATTTGCTATCTAGTGCATGTACTTTCCACCATTAAATTTGAATTTCCAAATTCAAAGAGTAAAAATTATGCAGTATGTAATTTCTTTACAAATGTACAGATCGAAATAGATAATGCACTCTAAAACATGTACACTTTTTACATGACTTTTGCAAAACAAAAATACCACAATGTAATGTTTTGCCCCTGAAATAAAGCAAAATTACAAGGATGTGTATCTAGTGTATCTAGTATGTGTGGGGTGGTGATGCATAGATAAGATGCTTGCCTTTGGTGTGGGAGGTCTTGGTTCGATTCCCACTGTGAGACATCCACCATTGTGTCCCTGAGCAAGACTCTTAACCTTGTTGCTCCAGAGGCGTGTGACCTCTGACATGTATAGCAACTGTAAGTTGCTTTGGATAAAGGCATCAGATAAATGTAGAATCTCTACTTTCTTTTCACCAAAGTGTACACAATTTAGAGTTTATTATGGGGAATAGAACACTCTTTTCTCCATGGCGGACATTTTGACTTTTCATATGCAGATGTCATAGGTCATCTCATGTTATAGTGTGAAAGGCTGAGTCGCCTGTTACTTTACTCTCCTCTAAGAATGAGATATCTTTTCAGTAGCACAACTTAACATTATGCTATATTAATTTTCCAGATAATGCACTCCATGTGTGACAATAAACAGTTAACTTCAGCCTGTCTGCTCATAGTCTGCAGATGAAATGTTATATTGAATGTCTGCATGTACTAGTGCTGGTACAACACTGGTGCCTCATGTCTCCCATCTGTTGCTTCCATGTTATCTTTTAAACATAGAGGGAACACAATTGTATTTTCAGGCCATTCTCATCTCAGGCTGTCCAATACCAACGCTTTCAGAAAAAGTGACAAAGCGTGGTTATTTGACGCTTAAGGTACCCTTTAGCATCTGTGTGAGATGCCCCTGGTGCGTCGGAAGTCATAGGTGCCATTTACACTGGGGACGCTGGGGACATGTCCCCACCCCTTTTTGAAATGGCTGATTTTGTCCCCACCACTTTTTAAAGCATCATTTGTTTTAAAAAAAACATTCTGAACTATAGCTTGCAGTTAAATAACAAATGAAAATGCTTTTACAAAGGTTTATTTGCACATTAAGAAAACTATAAATATAGAAGAAACAAATGTGAGTAGTAAATAAAGGCCAGCAAAGCGCGTGCACGTGAATAAATTTTTGATTAATAAAAAAATGTATTAATGCGGGGGTGGTGGTCAATCACCAAAAGTTGAAGACAGGTGTGAAAAGGGGGGTTTGTGTATACGGGATGTCCGGTCTTATCCTCTAAAAGCGGATGTTTGGGAGTGGCTTTAGCAATGGTTGTATATGGTTGCAATGGTTGCCCCCTGTATAGCGGGCTAGTTTTTTGACTTACATCTGACCGCGAGAGCATGGAACAGTGTGACTGAACGATTTTTGGGACGAATCTGTATCGGAAAGAGCTATTTTTGTGCAGAACAACAGCGCCATCTTTGCAGCATCACAATCATGGACGTCACAGGTAATCAATTAGGAGTGATGACTCCAAAACGACATATAATTATAGATCCTGTTGCAATGAGTATGGCTCCCAGAAAGAAGACACCCCCAACAACATTAGCTGATTTTCTGGACCGAAAGGCATGGGCGCCTCAGAAGATTTTAGAATGTCGGGATTCTTGTTTGAGCACGGAACAGTTCATCTTTATACAAGAGAGCTTGATGAAATTTTTCTTTGTGAAAGCACACCACACATTAGTTTTTCAGCCAAAGACTGGAATTACTTCAGAAACAAAGCCTGTAAAGATATGAGTGCTTCAAAAGGAGTCTATACCACACAATGGTGCGGGTCTGTGCCAGGAGAGCTCTATCATGTAGAAACAGACCTTGACGTCTACAACCCAGAATCCTACATCTTTTTTAGATCGTGCAAGGACGATTCCATCATCCAAAAGGCAAGGATGGGAACCCCAGAGCAACAAAAAGGCTACCCCATCACGTCTAAAGAGTGGGAGACGTGGTTCAGCACCGGCTTTGTGGTCCAGTGGGGAGAATGGGATAGAACCCTTGAAATCTTCTCACACATTGATAAATTATTCAGATGGTATAAACCTTATGTTAGCTATGTAGGGATCAAAAGAAAACTTTTTGGTCCTGAGGACAAGCAAGATGAACAACAAACAACACCGCAGACAACCTCAAAGACCTCCACGACGGGGCTTGTTCTAATTAAAATGTTTTGTGCAGGTACGAGGACATGTGGGTGAGGGGCTATCGAGCAGCCCTAAATATTTTCCAGTACTACGGGACGATGATAACTCATGGGTGGATGACTATGGCAAAGAACTGGGGAGAAGAAATTTAACATTTCTCGTTCCTGAAGAAAAAGCAGAAGAGGACAAGAGCAGGGTCAAACCGTTTAAGGGTGCATGTTTGGACACTCTGGAGTGTTGCAGCAAAGACACTAACACTACTGCTAGCGGTATTATACAGGTAACCGTAGCTTATTATTTATACGATATACTGCAACAAAAAGCTATGCAAACATGTGTGTACTGCGCTTATACAGACGAATGGTGCAGAAAACAACCTCACACATGCATTGACACGCTGCCCTTCTTTTATATTAAAGGACATAAGAGAGAAATTACGCAGAAGCTTTTTAACAAAAATTTCGCTTATGCTCTAAAGTATGTACTACACGGTCTTGGGTTGGTGCCAACGTGTGAATGCAGTATTCCAGACATTGCAGTAGCTGCTCTACAGATGTGGCTGAGGAACCCTTTTCTCATTGCTTCGCTTAAACGGGTAGTTAGAGTGGAGGACAGTGTGAGCACAGTAGTCAAGGAATCTCTGGACATCTGGAAGGGGGAACAACACTAAAAACAATGGGGAATGTGTCTAGTCTACT
>NC_060164.1:3231672-3244669 GCF_021292245.1 Micropterus dolomieu | reverse complement strand
GCTGGACTCAAATGAAGGTGTAGAACCATCTCAAGGATGATCAGAAGAAATAGACAGCACCTGAGTTAAATATGAGTGTCACGGCAAAGGGTCTGAATACTTATGACCATGTGATATTTCAGTTTTTCTTTTTTAATAAATTTGCAAAAATTTCTACATTTCTGTTTTTTTCTGTCAAGATGGGGTGCTGAGTGTACATTACTGAGAAATAAAATGAACTTTTTTGATTTTTGGAAAATGGCTGCAATGAAACAAAGAGTGAAAAATTTAAAGGGGTCTGAATACTTTCCGTACCCACTGTAAATACAAAATTTACTTTAATTCCTTCATTTATTAAAACTTTAATATATTTTGTTGTACTTTTGTTACTCTTGGTGAGGAGATAATCTTTGTTTATGTTAGCTTCTGTGTTTCTGAAAAGAAGGGAAAAAAAGAATATCGGCTGATAAATCAGGCGTTTCGGATTTTAAAGTCCTCAAATATCGAAATTGGTCTTAAAAATCCCATATTGGTCAGGCTCTAATTTTAATACCCATCAAAACTAGAGTACTTGAAGTTTCTACAGATTATTTCATCGATTCATGATGATGCGTCGATGCATCGTTTAAGAAGCACCTTTGCTTGGCGGCAACCAGAAGGAGACAAACACGTGTGCACATTTACAGCTGAGGATTGCGGCTTACTTTTGCTAGCTTTCAACTCATCAATCAATCAATCATGATTTCAGTTAAATGCTAAAGTTGCTGTTACTGTTACCTTGACTGTGGTCCGCTCCATGGACTTGATGATAGACCAGGTGCTTTCTGATCAGATGCTGACGTGCTGTTGTGGTAGGAGACATAAATTTCATTTTACGGTGGACCGACTGTAACTTTACAGAGTTGTTGTTTTCTTTTAGCTTGAAATAATAGCATACTTTGGACACTTTCTTCTTCGTCCATCGCTATTTTCTCTCTCTTCCTCCAATTTCTCAAACAGCGCCATCATAATCACGTCATGTTCACACAACGTAAGCTCGAAGTGTGACATTTAATAAATGTCCGTGCGAAACAGTGCGCTATATAGTTGTATGGATTAAATGAAGCACTGATGCATAGAATTTGCTTCAATGCTTTTTAGTAATTCGATTACTAATTTTAATCATGATTCGTTTCAGCTCTAATCAAAATGCCTGTTTTTACACTACAGTATATGCAACACACGAAATCAATGGTGCAAACCCATCAAAAACATAATTACATACAGCATCACCTTTGACGTATTTAATGATTAATTTGACATCATTCAGAAGGATGCTTTTAATGCCTTCTTTCTGTAGAGTGATGTGTCCCTCATTCTGTTTTGCATAACCAATACGTTTAAAAGTTTCTGTAACCAATCAGTGAAGAGTGCTATTTTTTGGTGCTTGTTAATCAAGCTTACAAGTTCTGAAAACAGCATGTGATGAACAGCTCAAAAGCTGAGAGAATCACGTATCTTAAAAAGTTCAGGAGAAAATGTACTAAATTTATTTTTCGCTTTAGGCAAATCACTTTATAAACCTCTCTGCACCACCAAAAATCAGCAGACTGAAGGGAAAGGAGGTTTATGATGCAAGAGGACAGCTATCCACTGAGGCTGAGGTCTTCTGCATCATCTGCAACAAGGAAAAGGTAAACCTCATGAGTTACATTTTGCCTTTTTGGCTACAGACAGAACTCTTACTTGTAAAGATCAGTATAAAGATCAATATAACTTTAACAGATTAACTTAAGTGTATGCATTAAGTGTAACAATTTAACAACATAAAAGGTTTAACAAAGGAGATGTGATTCATTAGTGATGTGCTGATGGTTTCAAATGACAGAACGGGGCCTCTTCAAACATGCAGTAGGCTCTGATGTAAAGAGGCGGCTGGAGGCAAGAAGGGGACCATGAAGGTAGCAATTAGAGAACAGACCATGACCCTTGACCCTTGCCATTTCACAAAAGCCAAAAAGATGAGATGTGACACCATGAACCGAGGTCACTGTGGGCATACCTAGGGCCTAGCCAATAGGCATGCATTAACACTTTAATCCAACAGTATTACTATTCTATAATGTCATTGTGAGGAGGGGGAGGAGGCCAGTTCCTCAGTTCCAATGATAGATAATAGCATATTGTAATTTATCTATAACTTTATCTATATAGCGCATGTATTTTAGAATGTATTAAAATACAAATAAATGATATTTCACAATTTAATTCAAAAGAAAAAAATCTATTCTTAAATAATGAGTTTTAAAAGTGAGATTTTATATAAAATATAACAAATATAAAGTTTGAAAGCAGTTTTGCCTGATCTCCTCTAGCAGGTTCAGTTTTTGACTGCAAATGCCTGATCTTCTCTGATTTTTAGCCTCGACCTGGGAACTACTGACAAAGACCTACCAGAGGATTTCAGGATGCACTCAGGCTCATGTGTGACAAGATCTTGTGCATGATTCATCCAATTTGGATGTAATAAGAGCATGGATAGCTGTTTTGCTTTGTAGATAAAAACTGGGTTTTTTAAAATGTCACGAAGATGAAGGAATCAGGATTGGACAGCAGAAATCACAAGCAAAAATGACACAGACTTTATGCAATGATGCTTTATGTTATAGGACAAGGAACTGTAGTGTTAGGAAATCCAATTAACTGGAGAGTCTGAACCTATGATAATAACTGCTGAGTTTTGTGACTTTATCTAAAGGAAGTTTAATGGTTGACAGAGACATGTAGTTTGCTCAGTTGCATGACTAGCATGATCAGAATGAAAGACAAGCAGATCTGGGAGTCCTTTGCAAAACCCTAACCCTAAACTCATATGGTGGTTTTGATATAGAAGCATATCGGTGATGTGTGCCCCTTTGAGCAAATTATCCAAAGAAAGAATAGTATAATGCTTGGAATTTATCAGTCTTCAGCAGTAATATGTAATGAGAGGAAAAAGTGTTCTGTGAAGAAGAAGGGAGAAGGAGGTGGAGAGAGAAGCATGCTGTGGATGAGGAGAGATGAGGCAGAGATTGCAGATAACTCATGTTCTCCCCCTCCAACCCCATTGTTGGCTACAGGGCAGGTGGAGGTGACTGTCAGTAGAGCAGTATGTGAAAAATGCTAATTTTAATATGTTTCAGCCCAAACATTCAGCACAACAGTGGAATGTTTGGATTTGTTTCTGCAGCAAACGTGTGCATTTCAAAGATTACGGTATTGACCTGTATAAAAAGTGCAATAAGATAACTTTTGTTATGAATTGGTGCTATATAAATAACATTGAATTGAATTGTATTTGTTTGCAGATTGGGAAGATGTTGTGAATTGGGGGGCTTCTGCTTTTCAACTATGTCATTCATAACAACTGTAACGATTTTGTGGGAAATAGCTTGTTATCCTTTTGAAGAAGTTTTTCCGTCTTGTGTTCAGAGCATGTCCTCAGCTGTCGTCTCCAGCCACTTTGGGCCTAAAGAGACTTCACTGGATTGGAACACTCAGGTGAGGGCTGACCATGTGATGACTGCTGTCCAGTGGATCAATGAACCTCTGAACAACCTCCTGAAGGGCCTAAACCCCCGTGACCAATCAGAAGTCGATCATATACTCAGGTAGTTTTCAAATGGGGTTGGTATTTGAATGTTTTTGTGATCATTTCTTCTCTCTGTCGCGTGTCAGGGAAATGTGGATGCAATAAGAGACTTGAGATGTACCCACTGTGTGTAAACCTCCTTGGAATGGGGTCATGCTGAGGTTAATGCTTTGCACTTGTTTGCCTAATGTCACATCATATCATCTCTTATTGGTTGCTTTTGTATTATGTCTCATGACCTACTAGCAAAGCCTAATGACTTACTATACTAAGTATGGCTTGGGGGTTGGGGTGGACGATTTATATTGCATTGCCTGTCTTGCAGTGGATTCAAATTTGGACAACAGTGGAAATAAAGATTTAAAAAATATCCAGATGTATGCTTCTAGCTAGAAATGTGAAATGGTTTAGAATTTTCTATATAGGGCTTGTTTTAAACTCTCGGAAAGCTTTTTTATTTCTCAGATACTTAAAATTGTCTCCTATTGTTAGGATAGTAGGGTGACATCTATCTCAGCTTAAATCACATCCTAATGTCCGACGCTCATGTGTTGCAGGATAAAACCGGAAAAAAGACTTTGGCCCAGAGTTAAGCACAGCTGTCGCAGTTAGAGAATGCAAACTCAGTTTTATCATCAATCCATTTAAACATCTGTTTTTTACGTATCACATCTGACGTATTTTGTTTACTAGCTAATAATTAAGATGTTGTAGACAAAACACATGATCGGTCTAAGAAAGTAACACAAAAGACGACAATACACTAAGTAGAAATAAATATTATTACAATATAGGTGGGACCCACGATGGACTGGCGACCTGTCCAGGGTGTACACTGCCTTTTGCCCAATGTCAGCTGGGATTGGCTCCAGCTCCCCGCGACCCTGTACGCAGGATAAGCGGTTGATGATGGATGGATGGACAGACAATATAGGTGACAACAACTAACGCCACTTCCCGAGCAAAGGTTATGATCTATAAAAAACAAACTGGACATTGAAAATGTGCATCCTGTAAGTAAACTCTGGACCATGTGTACACACATAAAGAGGAGAAATGAGAAACGACGACTCACATGGCAGAAGGATGAAACTGTTTGAAGTGAATAGTCCTACAACTGCGTAAAATATATCGAAATATTACCTCTGAGTAGTATCGCCTTAAAGCCTTTCTAAATAATCAGACACTTGTTTGATTGATTCTCCCTGAAGTTCGCTATTAAAAAAAACATAATTTAAGATAATTTGCGGCGCACAAAAAGAACCATGACTGAGGATAATAAACACGATCGGAGATTCTGTTTCTGCAAAAGAACACCTCAAATGTGTTGGATCGTTTAATCAGGAATCATATTAATTACTTGTATGCAGTACAATTTATTCTCATAAATAAGGTGAACAGGAGGACAAATTACATTTAAATTGATGCCGTTTTCAATGCGTCAGTTGAGCAAATACTAGTGCATAGTTTCATGTATTGTTATCACATGTTTGCTTCCTAATCGAGCCAAACGCTGTGCGCCAGCGTGTGGATGTGATGCTCTGTTTGTTATGGAAAATAACACTATTTCATTGTCGTTTACAACAAGTCACAGGCTATTTCTTTTAACTCATCACCATTGTTGTTAAGTGAGTGGACTGCTTGTGTAACCTAAATACATGTTTAAACACAGGTGGAATTAATTTGGTTTTGGTCTTTTCAAACGGGTGAATCCAAAAAAGTACCCATCTTCATCCCGTCTTGTGTGTATGTATGTGTGTGTCCCCTTTGGTCAGTGACGTCACTACTCAGGAGGAATGCCCCGTTCCTGCAGATCGGTTATAAAGGGCGTGGAGCTCCGGTGCCCCCTTTCCTCTGGTGCACAAGCGTTGCATGAAAGCGTTTTTTACCCACCAAGCAACTTCAGCTTCACCAAAAGGAACGTCAGTGTCATGCTGAATTAAATCTCGTTTTGTAGCTCCTCTGTCAGAGTTTGCCTCCTTTTCTTCCCACAGTCAGTAAGTATTAATATTAATTCCACTGACCATTTATAGACAGTTGTAAGCGTTTGAAGGGATCAGACGTGGCGCTTCCTCACATAGACCACATTTCAATTTGATTGTGATTTATAAAGGGAACAAGCTTACAAGGGTGTAAGCCATTTTTTGTCTTTTGGACGCACGTACACTTTTAGTGAGGTTTCTGGGCATGTTTTTAGAATTGAGACCCCTGTTCTGCATCATCCACAGGTCTTTACCGCCCTCCATACAGGTGGAGTTTAAAACAAGAACGATAAATAATCACTCGCGCATTTGAAATAGCTTGTTACTGGGTTTAATTGTCATTATTATTATTTACTAGCCTATAAGACAGTTTGGCCACAGTTAAGAAAAAGCATACCTTTTTCTCCTCTCTGATAGCGCCATAGGTTACTTCACTCTTTCAGAAAGCTTAATTGTCTTTATTATTTAACCATGATTGAAGAAAATAAAACCATCATTTAGTTCACCTCTACCTGATAACATTATCATATAGTATAGACTAAAGTATAGGAAGGGATAAAACAACATCGGATCTAAATAGCCACGTATTCATCTCAAGTCGACAGCTTTCAGGCTATTGACAGGCGGTCACTATTCTCACCCCCCCATCCTCTGTCACACACCTGCAATACCCTCCACAGTTACACTATAGGCAATTGCATAGCAGTTTCTTAACGAGCCACGATAACTATAGGACTAAAATAAGTGTTTCTTCTCTCCTCTCTGACAACGAGTCAGGTTATTGCAATTGTCGTAAGAGCCACAGAAGAACGAAAAATAATCACACACGCATTTTTAAACATTTGTTACTGAGAAGTTTTAAAACAAGAACGAATAAAGTAAATAACCACTCACGCATTTGAAACAGTTTAGCCACAGTTAAGAAAAAGCATACATAAAATCCACACTGAATCTCAACACACCCTCCTGCCTCTACAGCACATTCTCACAACTAGGTGATACTGCATGTGAGAGACAGAGGCTCACACACCCGCAACGCAGTCATTCAATACAAGAGGAAGCAAGATTCTCATGGCTTCCAGTGGAATTTGTACGGGAGTTTTGTTAAAATTTATTAAAAAGCCTCCTATTTGCTTGAAATACAAAAGATACTTTGTAATCTATGTTTTTTTTTAAATGTTTCTGGTTAGAATATAATGTTTTTTGTTGGTAATTGTCATTCCTATGACAGTTTACTATTGAAACCATGAGAGAAGGGACTGTTTTTTGTGGGAGCGCGCAACGCTAACATTTATTTACTACTCATGTCAAATTTAGTGCAGATGTGAGCATGTACACTGAAGTTAGTACAACTTCCTGTTTCATGACAAATCATCAATTTTCGACGCCACACCACGGCCACGTCTTTCCACGAAAGCTTACCGTTTGTACAACTTTTAATCGTCAATGGCTATAGACCACACAGCACAAATCTGAAATCGGTCAGACTAATTCTGTAGGAGTAGTTCGTCAAAGTACGGAGCCTGCAAATCATCTAAAAATGACCAGAAAATTCAAAATGTCTGACTTCCTGTTGGGTTTAGGCCTCGCTCCAAGAGGCTTTTTAGTACGTCTGGACATGATACATGTGCCACAGAAATTTCATACATGTAGGTAATCAGAAGAATCAGAATCAGGAGGAGCTTTATAGATGTAGAAATATATAAATATGTAATAAAAAAAATGCAAGTTATGTAAGAATAACACAATTGACAATATAAAAAAATAAAAACCAACCTGTTCACGTTTCTAACAGATTTTCCCCACTCAGCGACACACCCGCTGAGAAACCAACTCTGATCATTGGCAGCTCCATTTTGACAAACGTGAAGTTAGCGAAGCCAGCGGCCATAGTTAATTGCATCCCTGGGGCCAGAGCGGGCGACATTGAGTCTTATTTGAAACTGCTGGCTAAGGATAAATGTAAATACAGTAAGATTGTTATTCACGTCGGCGGTAATGACTCCCGGTTACGCCAATCGGAGGTCACTAATATTAATGTTGAGTCGGTGTGTACATATGCAAAAACAATGTCGGACACCGTAGTTTTCTCTGGACCCCTGCTAAATCTGACCAGTGATGACATGTATAGCCGCATGTCGTCATTCCGCCGCTGGTTGTCGAGGTGGTGTCCAGCAAACGATGTGGGCTTTGTAGATCATTGGCTGACTTTCTGGGGAAGACCTGGTCTGATCCAGAGAGACGGCATCCATCCCACTTGGGAAGGAGCAGCTCTCATTTCTAGAAATCTGGCCAAGTTTATTAGTGGACCAAATCCATGGCAACCCAGAGTTGAGACCAGGAGGCAGAGTTGCAGTCTAACACACTTCTCTGCCCTTCTAATTCAGCAGTTACCCACCCAAAACCCTACGCAGAGTCGCAGTCTAACACACTTCTCTGCTCCTCCATTTCAGGAGTTACTTAGTGAAAATCCTATAGTGACGGTGTCTGTCCCCCGACCATTGAAATTATTTAAATCAAAGGTAAACAGAAGAGGAGCTGTGCATAAAAACCTCATAAAAATTAAAACCACAAGAGCAATAGTGCAAACGAATATGAAAATTAAATGTGGACTCTTAAACATCAGATCTCTCTCTTCTAAAGCTGTACTAGTAAATGAACTAATATCAGATTATGATATTGATTTATTTTGTCTTACTGAAACCTGGCTGGGTGATGGAGAATATGTTAGCCTAAATGAATCCACCCCTCCCAGTCATATTAATACTAACATTCCTCGAGGCACAGGCCGAGGAGGTGGAGTTGCAGCTATCTTTGACTCTAGCCTACTAATCAGCTCTAAACCTAAACTAAATTATAACTCATTTGAAAGCCTTGTTCTTGGTGTTTCGCACCCAAGTTGGAAATCACTGCAACCAATTCTTTTTGTTATAGTGTACCGAGCACCTGGTCGTATTCTTATCTGAATTTGCAGAGTTTTTGTCAACTTTAGTCCTTAAAACGGACAAAGTTATTATTGTAGGGGATTTTAATATTCATGTGGACGTTAAGAATGACAGCTTCAGTACTGTGTTTATCTCTCTGTTAGATTCCATTGGCTTCTCTCAGAGTGTTCATGAACCGACTCACTGTTTTAACCACACCCTCGACCTTGTTTTGGTATACGGTATTGAAATTGAACATTTAATAGTGTTCCCACAGAATCCCTCTTTATCTGACCACTGTTTGATAACTTTTGAGTTTGTATTGCTGAGAACTACACGCCATTGGGCAAAAATTTCTATACAAGACGTCTGTCTGATAGTGCTGTAGCTAAATTTAAGGATGCGATTCCATCAGCTGGTCCATTTCTTTGATGTCCTAACTACAGGTTTACAGAGTTTCTGTCTGTATGCAGGCATCGGGTGAACCATGATGTGATCAGTGTCTCCCAGTGGAGCGCGTGTGACGGCGTGATAGGCACTGCTAACTGTGGTGTAACAGTGATCCAAAGTGTTCCCCTCTCTGGTTGGACACTTTATAAACTGTCTGTATTTGGGGAGTTCTTGGCTGAGGTTTACTTTGTTAAAGGCACCAAGAACAATAACAAGGGAGTCCGGGTTTGTCTGCTCGGCCAGCATGCTCTGTGTGTTGTGCACGTTGGCCTGCGGCGGAATGTAAACACTGAACAGAATGAATGAAGAAAAGTCACAGAGGGAGTAAAACGGTTTACAGTTAATGATAAAATATTCCAGATCAGGAGAACAGTGCTGCTGAATCACTGTCACATCGGTACACCAGCCATTGTTAATATAGAAACAGACACCTCCACCTTTTGTTTTGCCGGTGTCACAGTCTGTTCTGTACAGTTGGAAGCCAGCCAGCTCAGCGCAGAGTATCAGAGTATCAGTTTACACAGCCACGTCTCCGTGAAGCACAGAACAGAAGATGAATAAAAGTCTCTGTTCTTCCCCACCAGAAGCTGAAGTTCGTCCAGTTTGTTGCACAGTGAGCGAGAAATATTGCCGATAGCGGTGTGAGGAGTCCCCTACAGTGAAGACACATGAGCGACCCAGCTCTTTTTCCTCTCCTCTGGCGCTTCAACCCCCGAACAACCGCAAGAGAGCCCTTCACCAAAATGTCCAATAATTCCACTGATGATGCGAGAAAAGTGGGAACTAAATCCGCTGGAGTTGTTCCCCTGATGTTCATGAGCTCTTCTCTGGTGAAAGAGCTCTGGGAATCACAGCCGAAAACTGACTCAACACACAAAAACATAACAAAACAAAGTGCACCTAACACTGAGGCAGCTATACGCAGCGCCATCTGTGTGGTAGTACTCATGGGAGCTGTAGTGTCGTAGTGTGAAATTGCAATTCGTTTGTTATTTCAGGTGCATTTTGACAAGACTACAATTTTTCAACACACCAAAGTGGCTAGTGGGAGCGACTGTGTTATTCGCCATGGCTGAAATCCACCTTGGTGGGTTGGCGGGTGTTAATTTCAAGCCCTGATTGTAGGTCTGAACAACAAAAGCACCACTCAACTTTCTTCATTTATTAGAAAGATTTTTCTTTCTTTTATTTATTCCATTACCTTTTATTATGGAGACAATTAAAGTCAGAGACAGTCTGAGAGTTACTCAGCAAGAAACACTTTTTACATCATTTATCACAATTTCTATTCAATCAGATATAAAGCTGATCATTCCTGTGTTCAGTCCAAAAAGAGGACAATAAATCATGGTAAACGAGTGAGTAGTTGGACAAGTCTTGTAGGCTTGTATGGTGTTCCTCAAATGTAAGTTGCTTTGGATAAGTATCTGCCAAATGAGTAAATATAAATGTAAAATGTAAGTCACTAAACTGCACTAAATTCTCTAATGAAGCAAGCAAGGGAGCATAAAGCCTGCACATCCAGCCAATCTCACAGACTGCATCTCATGAAAGCAGCCGGCAGCTCCGTGAGTAAAATCTGATGAAAGTATACATGGAAGTGCTGCTGCGCAGAAACACGGTGATCGATCAGTGACAAGTTATGTCACTTGCATAAAAAAATGTATTGAGTAGTCTAGGGGCTGTACTATATCCCGATATAGGTAATTTCATATCCCAATACCTATATATATCCTGATATAGACATTAATTATTGTTGGAATTTCCAACAGTAACTCATAATATTTCTCTGCATCATAAAGGTCAGGTAACTTATGCGATTCTGGAGAAATCAAATACCATGAAAGGGTTTTTCCTGCATAGAGAAATTTTTGGTGCCCCCCAAAGAGGTTTGCGCTACTGGGAGCGATGACTTCCTGTTATTTCTCACAATATAAAAGCCATTTATGCTTGAATGTACTACAGCAAAGTTTAGAAATATTGAACTCGTTGTTCTGTATGCACAGTTTATTACGGACAAGTCAGTACTTTGCATAAACAAATGAGACACTGACCACCTTGTAGATCATTTTTCTTACACAATAACTTAATAACTGAAACAACCCACGAAATGTAACTGCTGTTTTGTCTAACTGGAATTAATATTAGGCTACTAATAGTAAGCTATAGTAACCATTATGTGAAATTATAATGAATACACAAACATTAGCACTAATCAAACCTTAACCACAGTGGTGTAGGCTAATATCAGAGAAAGATTTTATTTTTAAAAAAAGCCGAGCCTCAACTAATAAACTTTCTGTAGGCAGATTATCCAAATCAAGTGTAACCTGTAAATATATTATTATACTAACATTACTTTACTTTTATACCTTTACTCATTCAGGTTGTTGTATATTTTGTTTATCAAACGGTCATAAATAACAAGAAAACCCTGCATGATATAGAGTGAACAGCAAGTAATGTAACTAACGTGAGCTAGGTTTGGTTTAGCAGCAAACTGTGGCTAACTTACTTGCTGCTGCAAAGCTAACATGAGACCAGAGCAGCACAGATGCTCCAGACAGCGAAACAACCCTCTACTGCTACAGCTAACATTACAACAGCATGTCTTTGTGAAGTAGAAAGTAAACTGAATGTGCGTGAGCAAGTCATTAAACGTTACCTGACACACACATTATGGCTGAAACAACTGGAATAGTGTTGTATGAGTGCCTCGTTTTTGCTTGGTCAGGTCTGATTTCTCCTGTTCAGTATTATCCAGTTATGAGTAAACTTCACTCTCCTCCACGTTTGTTTATTTTGAATGCAAATTCTGATCAGGACATACAATAACCTATAACTATTCATGTGCTGGTGTTTGTTAAACAGGTAGGCTAACCATAGAGAGAATCATGCTGCTCTGCTGTAATAACTGTGAGCCTTTTTTGGTATCAGAACAGTACACGTGTGCAGACACAAACTCCATCAAAAATCAGCTGTGATCAGCTGCCGCTGTCATCAGAAACTTCTCTCCTCGCATGGTTTGGAAAAGATGTGTGGAAATGTGGATGCAATTAAGAGACTTGGGATGCACCCAAAGAGGGAACCAAACAGGACTGACACTAAACATGGAACAGATGCAAAACAAGACAAACCAGGACATGACCAGATACAGAAATGAAAGAACCCAAACCAGAAAACCAATATCACCAACCACAATTTGGCAATGTTGCATTGAGGAACAGAGAGAAAGAGGGCAGGAGAGGAACAGAGAGAAAAAGAGAGAGAAAAAGAGAGGGATGGAAGGAGAGAGAGGGGAGGGAGGCAGCCTACACAATATACACACAGAGGTACAGACAGTAGGTGATGTTGCTATAGACTAAATGAAAAATGGTATAGATATTTATAGTAGTGTTAATGGTAACCATCGTAATGTTAATGATTATAATAACAATAATAACAACACAGCCACAGATCCAGACTCCACAGCTCCAGAGCCAAAAGGGGAGAAGTTGTGTTAGTAACATGCAATAATGGGATGAGGTTGCATACAGAGGGAGAGAAAGTAGAGGAGAGAGGAGCTCAGTGCATCATGGGAAATCCCCTGGCAGTGTAGGCCTATAGCAGCATAACTAAGGGATGGTTCAGGACTCGCCTGAGCCAGCCCTAACTATAAGCTTTATAAAGAGGAAAGTCTTAAGCCTACTCTTAAATGTGGAGATGGTGTCTGCCTCCTGAACCCAAACTGGAACCTGGTTCCACAGGAGAGGAGCTTGATAGCTGAACGCTCTGGCTCCTAGTCTACTTTTGGAGACTCTAGGAACCACAAGTAAACCTGTATTCTGGGAGCGCAGTGCTCTGGTGGGGTAGTAAGGTACTATGAGCTCCTTAAGATAAGATGGTGCCTGACCATTAAGAGCTTTGTAGGTAAGAAGAAGGATTTTAAATTCTATTCTGGATTTTACTGGAAGCCAATGCAGAGAAGCTAAAACAGGAGAAATATGATCTCTTTTCCTGGTTCCTGTCAGAACACGTGATGCAGCATTCTGGATCAGCTGAAGAGTCTTAAC
>NC_060164.1:3229060-3231652 GCF_021292245.1 Micropterus dolomieu | reverse complement strand
CTGAGGAACCCTTTTCTCATTGCTTCGCTTAAACGGGTAGTTAGAGTGGAGGACAGTGTGAGCACAGTAGTCAAGGAATCTCTGGACATCTGGAAGGGGGAACAACACTAAAAACAATGGGGAATGTGTCTAGTCTACTAAACCATGTCAAAAAGAGATATATCGTGTACAAGATAAAGAACACTGTTGTGTGAAGCTGTTAAAAATGCGATATGTGACACAGATAGGACACTATGTTGTTCTAGATTTGACAAACAGACAGAATGTGTTAGACAAATGACCTCTGGATGGCGTACCATGGTGCAAATGACAGCGGATAAATATGCAGATGTGAAATCTACTCTACTCGATATAGCAAATGTTTTTCCTGTGAACGATAATGAATTTCATACGGGTCATGTGTTTTGTTTTTGTACTTTTAGCATTGATTTGTGTGTTTTAATGCTAACCAGAAAACAACATGTCGATGTCGATGTTGCTGATGTGATGTATTACTTAACTGAATCTTTGGTTTGTAAAAACATAGGTGCTCTGAAAAGTGTATACTTGTAATCATTGCTTACGGATATCTTGCGTATGTTGCTGGAAATAAAATACTTGAACACAGATGTTGAAGCGTCAGTCTTTGTAACAAAGATCATGGAGGAGGTGATGAGGAATATATACTATGCGATTGAAAATGCAGGGGGTTACGGAGGCAAGCAAAAACTTAAAAAGGCCATATTTGACACTACAGGGGTTCAGTACGCAGATTCAGACGTAGAAAAATGGCTCATGAAGCAAGACGCCTATACTCAACACACAATACACAAGACGGCTCCAATGCATTTTAAGAGAAACAAGGTTTTAGTGAATTCAATAGATTGGCAATTCCAGATAGATCTAGTTGACATGTCTGCTTATTCTACTGAAAATGCTGGGGTACGCTATTTATTAACGTGTATAGATTTGTTTTCAAAATACGCATGGGTGCGTTGTTTAAAAAATAAGAGTGGTAAATGCGTCACAGAATCCTTTAAAGATATCTTAACTGAAGGTAGAATACCGCATAAAATTCACACAGACGAGGGAAAAGAGTTCCTAAACAGAGATTTTGAGGCGTTAATGAAAATTAATAGTATCATTCACTTTACCACATCAAATGAGACTAAGGCATCTGTAATAGAGCACTTTAACAGGACTCTGAAATCTAAAATGTGGCGTTATTTAACAGCCAATAATTTAGTCACCTCCTACAGTCACCTCCTACAATCATAGTTATCATCGTAGTATTAAAACGAAACCGATTGATGTAACAAAATACACTGAAGATATCGTATTTAACAACTTGTATAAAACAAAAGAAAAAAGTAATTCATTTTAAATATGAGGTGGGCGATACTGTAAGAATTTCAAAACTACGCGGCCCTTTTAAAAAGGGTTATGAGCAAAATTATACTGATGAATATTTCACTGTAAAGGAATGCGTGTCAAGGGACCCTCCTGTTTACAGGTTAAAAGACTATGACGGCGAAATATTACAGGGGACATTTTATGAACAAGAGATGCAAAAAGTTATTATAGATAAAAACAAAACATTTAAAATAGACAAGATTTTATCTAGAAAGAAAAGACAAGACCGGGACATGGTGTTAGTCAAATGGGTCGGATGGCCAGATAAATTTAACTCGTGGATTTTGGAAAAACAGGTCATTCAGCTACCTTAGCAGATTACAAACACACGTATTAATGGATACAGAGGATTTTTTTGTCACCCTGCCCAGCAACTCGTCTGCATTATTTTACCCGAGCAATACAATAGTGTAGTGAACAACGGTGTGGATTTGTGCATTTTACATGGAATAAATTTGGAGCTACCCTAAATTCCTTTCTCCTCCCCAGAGAAGAAGGGGTGGGGTCAAAGTTGCTTTCTCTAAGTGCTATCCCGACCATAAAACTGGCACCTTTTTGATTCCGAAGCAGATAACGCGGGGCCTGACTGTTAAACTGACAAAGAGACACGCACCAGCCATTGGCATCTCCCTGAACAGCCTATCAAAATTGGCTCCCCCCCACACACGTTTCCGTGGCAACTGACCTTATTCTTTGTTTTATTACCACATCAAAAAGGAAAACCCCTGTCTCACCCAAGTGTGACATGGTCCAGACACTGAACTTTCAATGTAAAACGGACTGCAGTCTCCAAAGATTCAAAGCATTTAATTAAATCTTTAGTTACCTGATTATGTTTGCCTCTATTTGAGTAGTTATGTTAACTGTTGTTGCTATCTGTTGTTGATATTAGTGCTGAAAAGAAGTTACTTGTGCAGTGTTTTTATTTTCAGCAAGACACTCCTTCATCTGATGTAATCCAAGCTTTCCTCATGTAATCTGAGCTCCCCCAAGTGGGCGAAATAAGTATTACATGCCCTCGTTGGAAATGCCGTTAAATGTATAAATATCCTGACCAATAATGTGACAATTGTTTCCTGTTACCAAATGCCTAGAACAGTACAACCGTTCAACCATTGAGGTTCGATTGTGGAAAATGTTTGATTATAATACGTGCAAATAGATTTCTTTTCTTTAGACATTAAGTTTAGAAAGGCAGTC
>NC_060164.1:3224474-3228960 GCF_021292245.1 Micropterus dolomieu | reverse complement strand
ATCCCTTAGTTATGCTGCTATAGGCCTAGACTGCCGGGGGATTTCCCATGATGCACTGAGCTCCTCTCTCCTCTACTTTCTCTCCCTCTGTATGCAACCTCATCCCATTATTGCATGTTACTAACACAACTTCTCCCCTTTCTGGTAGTCTTGTGCTTTCTCGTCTCTCTCCTCTCTCCTATCACTTCCTGCAGGTTTTCTGGCTCTGGAGCTGTGGAGTCTGGATCTGTGGTTGCGGGTCACCTGCTGCCCCCGTGTTCCTGCTCGACACCCTCTGCTGCAACGACTATTGTTGCTAGTCTTATTGTTATTACTGTTATTATAATCATTAACATTACAATTGTTACCATTAACACTATTATAAATACCTGTACCATTTTTCATTTAGTCTATTGCAACATCACCTTCACTGTCTGTACCTCTGTGTATATATTGTGTAGGCTGCCTCCCTCCCCTCTCTCTCTCCTTACATCTCTCTCTCTCTCTCTCTCTCTCTCTCTCTCTCTCTCTCTCTCTCTCTCCTTCACCCTCTCCTTCACCGCCAACCGGTCGAGGCAGATGGCCGCCCACCCTGAGCTCGAGGTTTCTGCCTCTTAAAAGGAAGTTTTTCCTTGCCTCTGTCGCCTAGTGCTTGCTCTTGGTGGGAACTGTTGGGCTTCTGTAAATAGCATCATAGAGTACGGTCTAGACCTGCTCTTTTATGAAAAGCGCTGTGAGATAACTGTTGTTGTGATTTGGCGCTATATAAATAAAATTGAATTGAATTGAATAGTATCGAGATTTCTCTCAAGACAGATCAGAATCAACATATCCCTTTTACATACGGCAAAGTGATAATAAAGCTACACTTTCGACCCGTAAAATATCGGTATTAGACAAGGAGCAAACATGTACCATCCATATGCTCACAATGCAGACAAATACGTTGCATATTATAAAGCCCTAGCAGGTGGTGATTTACCAGGATACAGCGAGCTCGGTGCTCAGTATGGTGCAGGGTTAGGGGGTATCTTTAGGGGATTGTTTAGATTAGCATTCCCCTTACTCAAAAAAGGATTTACATTTGTTGCCCCTCATTTAAAGACAGCCGCTAAAAACATAGCTACGGATGTTATTACTAATGTCATGAATTGACATCAAGAGGGGTCGGGTATAGTGGCCGTGGCCCCCCGACCAATAAAATGACCTCCTGGGAAAAGAGGGAGTTCCCCACCAAAGAGGCGTAGTCGGACAACAAATAAGAAGATCCATACTAAGACTAGAAGAAATAAACAAGCAAGGAGAAGCAAGTCGACAAAACGTCAGGAGACAAGAGACATTTTCTAATGAGAATGTCGTTGGTACATAGCCTGTCACAAGAGTGCGTTAAGTCGGAGCTAGACCTGTTTATGGTGCCGTTAACACAAACAAGTATTGAGAAATGTGTCTACGTCGAATTCCCACCTCTAGCAGCGGTATCAGACTCTGCACCCCTTGAATTTTTCATTCCAGCTAGTACAGAGGACTACCTGGATCTAAACAATACGTTTCTGTACACGCGCGCAAAAATCACCAAAGCTAATGGTGGAAACCTGGATCAAGCAGACGAAGTGGGCTTTATCAACTACCCTGGATGTACAATATTTTCACAGGTCGCCATATCGTTGGGGGACCGACTCATAACTTGTCTTTCACAATAGTAATTGTTAGTCCACGCAACATTCTATTAGACAAGTGCAAGATGTGGGTTCTGTAGTGTGCGGTCAGCATTGTGTGTTTTTTCTTTACCATATGGATAGAGGATTATCTTATGACAATGTAATGACTAAATATAGTAATAAACGGTCATGCAATGATTTTATGGTGTGCAAATTTGTGAAAAAAATACAACCCTCGGTTGCATGTGGTCAAAATAATTATGCATGTATGTAACCAGTGTGTACAAGTATCAGATTCTTTTAAGTGTGTATAATAATATTAGAAGTTGTGTGCCATTCATTATCAAAATGATTTATAGATTGAAACGTGTACGACAATGTTTTTTGTTATTATGGTGATATAAATAAAAACACTTTGAAATGATAAAGTTATGTCTCTATGTATTTATTTAAAACAGATAACGATATAGAATTAAAAAGTTAACCAATCACTCAATTGCATTTCAGGAGACACAAATGGACTTGTTTCATTGTTTGCTAATCGATGCCCTCTGGTAACAAGAGGTGTAGATGGCGGTCCAGTAATAAGAGGAGAAGATTCTCCAAAAGTCTCTCTTAATCTCATCAGTTTTTCTTTTGACCTGTTGATTTGGTACAACTGATAAAGGTATATTCAATATAGCCAACGATTGCAGATATTCATCCCAACCTGTAGGTCTCTGGCTGTCCGACACGTTGTGAGAAGCAGTCACTCCTCTTATCAAATCATACACATGAGACCCTTTAATAACATTACCGTTAAACACAAACTCCCCATGTTCAGTCCATGCAGATATATTTTTTGAGGAGGACATTTTATCCAAAATATTCTAGGCTTTATTCCTGCTGTTTTTTCCCTTCCTGCGTGATTCTTCTGCTCTGAATCCTCAGCGACCGGCATTGACAAAGTTAGTGTGTTCTGGTCTTTTTCTCCTTGTTTTACCATGGTGAGAAATCTCTGCAATGCGATGGAATATTTTTTTGCTTTTTCATGAAGATCTTCAGTCTTTTGATCCAGAATGTCTTTTATAGTTCGATCCAGGTCATTTTCAACAGTTTCTCGAACAGACTCGTGTGCTGGAGGTCTTCTTAAAAGACCAAGCTGTTGTTTAGGTACCAGAAACATTTTTTGTGCATACTCCATAGTCATCTAAGCTTGTCTTGAACAAATAAGACTCGTTATAAAAGGCTCAGCGATACTCAGGAGGGGGAGAAGAAAATCGCCAGACTGTTTAGGCAACGTCTTCTTTTTCTTTGAAGCGCAAACCTTTTTATTGGCAAGAAGTCTAATCCCCGCCTTCTTCTTTTTAAATTTTTGATACTGTTCCTTATTTAAAGGAATTTTACCTTTTAAAACATTGTAAGCTATTTCGCATAATGCTACCAAAAGGTCTGGTGATGCAGATTTAATAATATTCACTCTTTGAGATGGAGATGCTCCATGCATAGTTTAGACAGGTTAAAGACAGGTTTCTTTTAATGCAATCAGACATGTTTATTTACTTTCTCTTAGGCACATACACAACAGGCAGCTCTGAAAGCAAGTCAGTTCTGAGTCTGAAATCATCAGGTGTCTTAGCTTTAAAATCAATCATCAAGTAACCGTAAGGAACACTCGTGGCATCCTCGAAACAATCCATAAAAAAATTACTCTTCCCAGGAAACATTTGTCTAGCCATTAGCATGACTTGATATTTATCTCTGGGATTTTTAAACAAGATAATTGGTATTCAAATTAATAGTATGGCTAACTTTGCCTTGAAAAAACAAATTCTGAACTAGGTATAAACAACTTAAAATTCTATGATGCACATATTTTGTAAACACAGTTTGGTCACACAAATCCCTGCGAGGAGGGCCCAAGAAGCCGCCATGCCTCGAGTAGAGTGCGCCCTTTCTTTTTGGCCAAGTTTTCCGCTCTCACCCTTTGAACATGACAAAAGAGTGAAGACTAAATCATGCCTCAGCAGGGATGATATGACATAAGAAAAGTTGATCTACAGGAGAAACGGATCTGAAAGCCACACAGAATGCCTGAGAGGTGCACTGCTTTATATTCTGTTATATTTATATATTTTTAAATATCACATGCTACCTGAATTTTGTTTGCTTTTATATAAATAAAAACATTTCCACCATAAATTGGTGCAGAAACTTTCACCAGAATGCAGGAAATTAAGTATTTAATGATCAAAATTTCCTGGGGGAGGTCCCCCAAGACCCTCCGCTCATACAGTGGGTACGGAAAGTATTCAGACCCCTTTAAATTTTTCACTCTTTGTTTCATTGCAGCCTTTTTCCAAAAATCAAAAAAGTTCATTTTATTTCTCAGTAATGTACACTCAGCACCCCATCTTGACAGAAAAAAACAGAAATGTAGAAATTTTTGCAAATTTATTAAAAAAGAAAAACTGAAATATCACATGGTCATAAGTATTCAGACCCTTTGCCGTGACACTCATATTTAACTCAGGTGCTGTCTATTTCTTCTGATCCTCCTTGAGATGGTTCTACACCTTCATTTGAGTCCAGCTGTGTTTGATTATACTGATTGGACTTGATTAGGAAAGCCACACACCTGTCTATATAAGACCTTACAGCTCACAGTGCATGTCAGAGCAAATGAGAATCATGAGGTCAAAGGAACTGCCTGAAGAGCTCAGAGACAGAATTGTGGCAAGGCACAGATCTGGCCAAGGTTACAAAAAAATTTCTGCTGCACTTAAGGTTCCTAAGAGCACAGTGGCCTCCATAATCCTCAAATGGAAGACGTTTGGGACGACCAGAACCCTTCCTAGAGCTGGCCGTCC
>NC_060164.1:3222067-3224374 GCF_021292245.1 Micropterus dolomieu | reverse complement strand
TGTGGAGAAAACCAGGCACTGCTCATCACCTGCCCAATACAGTCTCAACAGTGAAGCATGGTGGTGGCAGCATCATGCTGTGGGGGTGTTTTTCAGCTGCAGGGACAGGACGACTGGTTGCAATCGAGGGAAAGATGAATGCGGCCAGATACAGGGATATCCTGGACGAAAACCTTTTCCAGAGTGCTCTGGACCTCAGACTGGGCCGAAGGTTTACCTTCCAACAAGACAATGACCCTGAGCACACCGCTAAAATAACGAAGGAGTGGCTTCACAACAACTCCGTGGCTGTTCTTGAATGGCCCAGCCAGAGCCCTGACTTAAACCCAATTGAGCATCTCTGGAGAGACCTGAAAATGGCTGTCCACCAACGTTTACCATCCAACCTGACAGAACTGGAGAGGATCTGCAAGGAGGAATGGCAGAGGATACCCAAAACCAGATGTGAAAAACTTGTTGCATCTTTCCCAAAACGACTCATGGCTGTATTAGATCAAAAGGGTGCTTCTACTAAATACTGAGCAAAGGGTCTGAATACTTATGACCATGTGATATTTCAGTTTTTCTTTTTTAATAAATTTGCAAAAATTTCTACATTTCTTTTTTTTTTCTGTCAAGATGGGGTGCTGAGTGTACATTACTGAGAAATAAAATGAACTTTTTTGATTTTTGGAAAATGGCTGCAATGAAACAGAGTGAAAAATTTAAAGGGGTCTGAATACTTTCCGTACCCACTGTATATCTCTGCATTGAGGATATCTTTAAAACACTGTTTAAGGATCTTTTTTTCTCATTCTCGTGAAACTAATATCACATATCGTGATGTCTCGCGAGCTAAGGGTCTCTTCACACCCCTAGTCTGAGCGCCTATGTCCCCACCACTTTTCAACACAAAGTGTTGTCGGAAGTGCTATGTTAATTTTAAAGGTGTTGACAGCACATAAATAAATACATTAAAAAAGAGGTAATAAATTAATAAAGTACATTCATGGCCATAGCGCCACCTGCTGGCAACAGGGAATGACTTTTAACGAAGCAGCCCCTGTGGCACGTTTTACCTACATGTATGGAATTTCTGTGGCACATGTATCATGACCAGACGTACCAAAAAGCTTCTTGGAGTAATGCCTAAACTCAACAGGAAGTCGGCCATTTTGAATTTTACGGTCATTTTTGGTGAATGATTTACACATTCGGTACTTTAACGAACTCCTCCTAGAGAATTAGTCCGATCGACTTCAGATTTCTGCTGTGCCTTCCAAAGGAATTGGCGATGAAAAGTTGTGCTATCTGTGAGTTCTCGTCGTGGCTTGGCGTCCAAAATCGATGATTCGCTGTGAAACAGGAAGTTGTTATAACTTCAGTGTGCATGCTCAGATCTGCACCAAATTGTACATGTAGAATGAGAGCCCCGCCCGGAATACATCTGTATGCCAACAAAAACACAATGTCATAGCGCCACCTGCTGGCAACAGGAAGTGTCAAGTTACACCGTTATGTACTACTCCCAATTCAATTTTTCAATTCAATTTTATTTATATAGCGCCAAATCACAACAACAGTTATCTCACAGAGCTTTTCATAAAAGAGAAGGTCTAGACCGTACTATATGATGCTATTTACAGAAGCCCAACAATTCCCACCAAGAGCAAGCACTAGGCGACAGACTCGCCTAGTGCTTGACTCCCAACAGTCTCAGAAGAGCCTTAAGACATTGATGATGCTATGTTTCCGGATAATGGCGTGTCCTTGGTGTGGCGTCAAAGTTTAATAATAATAATAATAATAATCTTTATTTGTAGAGCACTTTTCAAAAACAAGTTACAAAGTGCTTTAACAAGTGTAAAGACAATAATACCCAAAAAACAATAATACAAAAACAATACAAGATAAAGAAAAGACTAAAATACACGTTTAAGATAAATATAAAATTAGTAAAATACAATAAAATAAAAGGGATAAAATAAAGTCAAATAAGATCGGGAAAGGCTCTCCTATGAAAGTATGTTTTAAGAAGGGACTTAAAAGAGTTCACTGACTCAGCCGACCTGATTTCCTCGGGCAGGCTGTTCCAGAGCCTCGGGGCCCTGACAGCAAACGCTCTGTTCCCTTTAGTTTTCAGTCGAGACTCTGGAACAGACAACAGACCTCTGCCCGAGGATCTCAAGGTACATGCTGGTGTGTATGGGACTAAAAGTTCAGAAATATAACAAGGCGAGAGGCCATGAAGAGCTTTAAAAGTGATCAATATAATTTTAAAGTCAATTCTAAAACATACTGGGAGCCAGTGTAATGAAGCTAAAATAG
>NC_060164.1:3219796-3221967 GCF_021292245.1 Micropterus dolomieu | reverse complement strand
CCGACTACCGGGGACTGGCTAGCTACAGTAGCTAAAGACTGATCTACCAAGGTGCGGAGCCGGACTTCTAAATCACTGAGCCTCGCCTCCATGTCTATAAATAAACTACACTTATTACACGTACCATTACCGCTAAAGGAGGCAGAGGAGTAACTGAACATCTGACACACCGAGCAGGAGAAAGTAGGAGAGAGAGAGGGAGAAGGAGAAGCCATCGCTAGCTGCTAAGCTAAAGTCGCTAACGGCTAAGCTAAAGTACTGTAGCGGCAGCTACCAAAACTTTAGAACAAGTATGAGATTGAACAGCAGTCACTAAAAGATGGAAAGAACTGTGAGTGCTTAGGCAAAATTACTGTAAAGAATAAGTGTTTAGCGGACAGTTGGCCGCTGTAATCTAACAAATGTAACTGTTATTTAGCGAGAGCAGCACAACACGGTACCAACACACAAGCACCGGAAACGGAAATGAGTCGACACGCTTACCGCAATACGTCAGCAGTACGTCCCATCTCAAATGTGGGACGTAGGGCTCTAAACCAGGTTTCTTTAAAAGTGGGTTCACGCAAGCCGTTTTAAAATAATCAGGGACACAACCAGTAGATAGGGAGCTGTTGAAAACAGAGATCAAATGGGGCCCAACAGAATCTATTACTTTCAGTAAAAACTTTGTAGGTATTACATCAAGTGGGCTGGAGGACACTCTCATTTGTGATACTGTTTTTAAAAGCTCAGACAAGTCGATGGGATAAAACTGGTTAAAACTCTCTTGTTGCTGGTGAGGAACCTCTGAGTAAGAGGCCGCGGGGGTAATAGAGGCTCTGATTGACACCACCTTATTGGTAAAATAAGATAAAAACAATTCACAGTCATCATTTCTTCCAGCTGAGGCACAAGGAGGGGTTGGGTTTACCAGCTGATCCAACAGTCTTAAACAGAAACCTGGGATTGTGTAGTAATGAGTTCAGAAAAATAGTGTGTTCTCGCATCCTTAACCATGTTATTGTAGTTAATTAAAAAATCCTTCAGACTGAGGTAATGGACTTGGAGACTGGATTTTTTCCTGCATTCCCTTTTTAGGCTGCGAATGCTGTCATTTATCCAGGGTTGCTTACTAGCTTTAGACGTAGGCCTAACCTTTAGAGGAGCAGTAATATTTAGTGACGACAAGCAGATATGATTGAAGTGATCGACCAGATTGTTGGTGTTGGAATCAGACAGATGTTGGCTTTGGCTCTGAAAGAATGCGCAAAACTTTGAAACACTTGACAAGATGCGAGAACACACGGAGCTTGGTGAGGCGGCATAAGTAACAGGCGAATTGCAGCTAAAAACAATACATCTGTGGTCAGATATGGTCATGTCCACTAATTCCACAGGGGAAATGCTGACACCCAGGGTAAAAACCAAGTCCAGTGTATGACCACGGTTATGTGTTTGCCCTTTGACATGTAGTTTGAAGTTAAAAGAAGTGGCCATATTTAAAAAGTCAGTTGCATTAACATTGCTGGGGTCATCAACATGAATATTAAAATCGCCACAAAGAACAATTCTGTCATTATTTAAAACCAGAGTAGATAAAAATTCAGGAAGTTCTGATATAAATCCTCCAGGTGGTTTTGGGGGGCGATAAATTATAACAAATATGATATGTTTCAGCCCTCCAAGTTTAAGAGTGAGAACTTGATGACATTTTAAATTTTTCCTATACACGCTCACTAGCCCACCACCACGACCACTGACCCTCGGCTGACTAAAACAATCATATTGAGGCGGACACAGTTCAGCTAGCTGGCTATGGTCATTCATTTGCAACCATGATTCAGTTAAAAACACAAAATCTAGATTTGCAGACAAGATAAAATCATTTAAGATAAAAGTCTTACTTGAAAGTGATCTCACATTGAAGAGAGCCATTTTAAATGAGTTTGTTCTAGGTGCTGGAGTTGGTGCAGTTTTCCTAATCCTTAAGAGATTACTAAAATTTCTGAGTGGGATGTGCACATTTCGGTTTACTGGTCTATGCGTGATGATGACAGGAATAGAAGTCTTTGGAACAGCGCTGGGAGCAGACGGCTTTACATGCCAGCAGGTGGAGACAGTTGTTTGTGGCAGTGAGGCAGAGATCTGTTCAGTGACCGGTGGTGTGTCCAGGTGTGCTGCATGAATGATTA
>NC_060164.1:3211748-3219776 GCF_021292245.1 Micropterus dolomieu | reverse complement strand
TCATGTCCACTAATTCCACAGAGGAAATGCTGACACCCAGGGTAAAAACCAAGTCCAGTGTATGACCACGGTTATGTGTTTGCCCTTTGACATGTTGTTTGAAGTTAAAAGAAGTGGCCATATTTAAAAAGTCAGTTGCATTAACATTGCTGGGGTCATCAACATGAATATTAAAATCGCCACAAAGAACAATTCTGTCATAATTTAAAACCAGAGTAGATAAAAATTCAGTAAGTTCTGATAAAAATCCTTCAGGTGGTTTTGGGGGGTGATAAATTATAACAAATATGATAGGTTGCAGCCCTCCAAGTTTAAGAGTGAGATCTTCAAAGGAGTTAAATTCATCACAGCGTACTTGATGACATTTTAAATTTTTCCTATACACGCTCACTAGCCCACCACCACGACCACTGACCCTCGGTTGACTAAAACAATCATATTGAGGCGGACACAGTTCAGCTAGCTGGCTATAGTCATTCATCTGCAACCAGGATTCAGTTAAAAACATAAAATCTAGATTTGCAGACAAGATAAAATCATTTAAGATAAAAGTCTTACTTGAAAGTGATCTCACATTGAAGAGAGCCATTTTAAATGCGCTTGTTCTGGGTGCTGGAGTTGGTGCAGTTGTCCTGATCCTTAAGAGATTACTAATATTTCTGTGTGGGATGTGCACATTTCGGTTTACTGGTCTATGCGTGATGATGACAGGAATAGAAGTCTGTGGAACAGCGCTGGGAGCAGACGGCTTTACATGCCAGCAGGTGGAGACAGTTGTTTGTGGCAGTGAGGCAGAGATCTGTTCAGTGACCGGTGGTGTGTCCAGGTGTGCTGCATGAATGATTAGTCATTCACATAAGTCATGTGTGGACCGCACTACATGCTGTATGTGAGCAGCTAACATTTCTGAGCCCCGTTTGTTTGGGTGAAGTCCGTCTGTCTTAAAAAGAGACTTTCTTTGCCAGAAAATATTAAAATTATCCACATAACACACACGGTGAGCCCTGCAGACAGACTGGAGCCAGTCATGGAGGCCAAGGAGTCTACTGAAGGGGCCGGCACCACGAACAACTGTGGGAATGGGACCAGAGATAAAAACGGACTTTCCACACTGCTTTAAAAAGTTAAAAAGACGGTTAAAATCTGATTTTGTCAGCTCAGACTGCTGAAGAGCTGTGTCATTTGTTCTGACATGGACTATCACTCTTGTGATGGAGGATGGGAGCGATGGCATTAGGTCCTGGAGTTTTTTTAAAATGTCAGCTGTGGTGGCACCGGGGAAGCAGTGAGTGGTAGCTTAAAGAAACGGATGTTTCTGGTTATGGAGTCACCAATTATTAGGGTGGTTGGGGAGAAAAGAGGACGAGGAGATGCCGGTTGTGGGGTTCCAGAGCAGGACTGAGCAGAATCTGCTTCAACACTGCAAGTGGACTGAGGATGGAGTGCGTGAGCTGCCGAGTGTTGTGTTGGAGTAGCAGTAACATACCTGAGAGAAGGACTACCCGACGGTGCAGGGTAGAGACAGCCTCCGGAGCGTCTGAGCACAGCCTCCTTCAGGATCCTATGTCGGGAAGCGGAGTTTTTTGTCCGGAATGACGGCCGCCGATCAGGCCCAGCAGCAGACCGGCGGCCCAGCGTGGGAGATGTAGCCGGTGAAGGAGATGCAACAGTGTCGGCAGGCACTGTGCGCCGAAAGAGATCCGTATCAGAGAGACTCGAAGCCGCAGGTGCATCCGCTGGATGGACCGGAGTGTCGCCACCACTTCAGCCTAGGTTGACTGATGCTTCGGAGTCGAGCAGGAGGAAAGCCTTGGAAGGATAGAGGGGTCCCATAGCACGGTGTCCTGTATGTTGGCGGTTGCGCTAAGGGAAACAGTCTGTTTGGCTTGTACTGAAGCCACATCCATAAAGCCAGTCAGCAGGGAATCTTTCTCTTTGAGTTCCTCTGAAAGTCGTCAGATGTCTTCCATAAGGTCAGCAATATTTTTGTTCGCTTTCTTAAGGAGTGTGCAGTGCTCATGGGGCAGAGTTATCTCGGCTAGCATAGCCGCTGGAGCTTTGTTGTGGTCAGTAGCGTTGATAGTTTTTTTACGGTCATCTAGCTTAAAATCCATGTTGGATGACTAAAATCCTTGACCCACGTAAAACTTAGTTAAATAAAAAAAATGTAACGAAAAAGTGTGGATTAAAACTGGATAAGAGTCCGGTTTAAGACGGAGCTTCCGACAGGTAGCTACAGACGCCAACGCATGCGCAGAGTGCAGATTACATCAGCAATTACGTCAGTGATCTTGTGACTTACCCAAAACTCAGTAAGCTTGACCCAGACAAGATGTCAATGCTTCGCCATGACACAGGAAGTCGTTGTAACTTCGCTGTACATTCTCATATCTCTACCAAATTTCACACATTTGATAAATGTCATGCCCTCAACACATCTACAGGTCAAAATTCACTCAACCTCATAGCACCACCTGCTGGAATCAAGAAGTGTCCCTTCAAAGATGCAGCCCCTGCAAACTGAATCACCAAGATGCGCAAAACGTTTGTGGTACATGTATCATCCCAAGACGCACAAAAAAGCCTCTTGGAGCCATATCGCAAAACAGACAGGAAGTCAACCATTTTGATTTGAATATGCAATTACAGCCCATTTATGGCCTTTTACAAGGTCCGTACTTAATCGGGAATTAATCGGATCGACTTAAATTTTCTACTGTGCATTCTACAGCCATTGACGATGAAAAGTTGTGCTATCTGTGAGTTTTTGTCGATGGGCGTGTCTGTGGCGTGGCGTCAAAGATCAACTCTTCGCCATGACACAGGAAGTTGTTGTAACTTCAGTGTACATGCTCACATCTGCACAAAACTTTACATGCTTGATAACTCTCCCACCCCGAAGACATCTACACGCCAATATTAATTTCTAGTCATAGCGCCAAGTGCTATGTAACGCCACAAAGGGGACACAGGAAGTGACGTATAACACCTTCATGCAGCATCCGAAGTGCGTAGCAAATTCACACCTCATCACAGGAATCAATTAAAAAGGTTTAAGCGAGACAACTTTTGTTCGACAGATCTGTTCATGCAAGTTAAAAGTTATGGGATAATGGCTGATGCTAAAGCATAACAGTACTTTATACAAATACAGAGAAATGACCCACATTGTTTTGTGAGTTGTTCAATTAGTGAAAACTTTGTGAAACGCTGTCTATGACAAATTCTTCATTTATTTATTTGTCTCTTGTAAATGTAATAGCTTACATGATTATTTTTTTTTCGTCACACACAGTTATTTCTTACTGGATGTCAGACATTTCCCACTTGTATTGCTGTATTGTAATTATTCACGCAATACTGCTGAATAACGCATCTTTTGGCACTTTCATGGCACAGAATAGAGGCATAATCAGTCAATAGAGAGGCCTCTCAGTCTTCTCACTTTCTATATTTTTATGTTAACTAAAAACAAATGTCTTTAGGGTATAATGTTATGTTGCGCATGTGACTAAGGTCATTTTACTTGCGTGACATAGTTATGGTCTGTGTTATGACCCCGGCTCGAGGGGTGCAACATAAAAGAAGCGCCGATACGAAGAACTCAGCAGATGAAAGTTTATTCAACATACTACAATAGGTAACACAGGGCTGTGGTACACTGCTGCTACAAACAAGGCTGACTGCATGGGGGTGAGACCAAACTCTTCTAGGGTGCTCCTTTTATTTCCCATGTTTCATCCTGGTTGGCCAGCTCCAACCTCCACTGGCCAATGTGCAGCTCAGCCAGGCTTCACAGGTGCGAGCCAGTCACCCACTCAGCACCTGAGGAGAAATTAGTGGGGGAGAAAGAAGGCAGGAGGAAAACAAAACAAAAACAGGCCTGCTTGGCATGTAACACCCCCACCCTTATAAATCCAAACATGTTTGGAACAACTACATTGCACGTGACAAAGCATCTGCAAGTACATTTTCAAATCCCTTCTTGTGCAGAATCTCCAGGTTGTCGCCCTGCACTATCAGAGACCAAAGCATAAGGGGTTGGTTGGTATTGTGCATTCTGGAGAGGAATACAAGAGGATTATTGTCAGTGAACACCTTGATAGGCTTGACACTTGATCCCAAGTAAACTTCAAAGTGTTGTAGTGCAAACAATAGTGCAAGAGCTTCTTTCTCAATGGTGGAATACCTAAGTTGCTGGTTATTAAACTTGCGTGAGAAGTAACTCACGGGGTGATCAATTCCCTGCTGGTCTTCTTGCAACAGAACAGCTCCAGTCCCGACTACACTGGCATCAACTTCGAGCTTGAAGGGCACAGAGAAGTCTGGGGCAGACAGGACAGGAGCGCAACACAGGATGCTTTTCAGATTATCAAAAGACCGTTGGCACTGACGAGACCAAACGAAGGGCTTTGAAGGACTGGTTAGGGCGGTTAATATGGCTGCTACAGAGGAGAAGTTTTTACAGAACCGGCGATAGAACCCAGCCATCCCAAGGAAATGGCGCAGCTCTCTCCTGGTAGTTGGTACAGGAAATTCAGCAATGGCCTTGATCTTTGCATCAACAGGACACACCTGTCCTCGACCAACCTGCTGACCAAGATAGAGAACAGTACCCTTCCCAAACTCACATTTGGCAAGGTCGAGCGTTAGGGATGCAGCTGACAGGCGTTCAAAACTTCCCTCAGGGTTGTCACGTGACTGACCCAGTCATCAGAATATACAACGATGTCATCCAAGTATGCTCTGCAGTTTGAAATACCGCCCAATACTTTGTTCACCAGTCTCTAAAAAGTAGCAGGGGCATTACACATACCAAAGGGCATGACAGTATATTGCAGAAAACTGTCAGGAGTTACAAATGCAGAGATTTCAGTGGCACGTGGTGTTACGGGAACTTGCCAATATCCCTTTAACATGTCAAGTTTAGTGACATACATTGCAGGACTACTTTCATCAATGCAGTCGTCAATGAGGGGCAACGGATATGCATCTGGTATGGTTACAGCATTTACCTTGCGGAAGTCAGTGCAGAATCTTGGACTTCCATCCGACTTTGTATCTAGGAGACACGGAGAACTCCATGGACTAGAGCTTGGTACTGCCAATGCATTCCTCACAAGGTAGTCAGCCTCCTTCTTCATGACTTCCCTCTTGGCTGGACTGACCCGATGGAATGGGAATGGCCTCTGGATACCTAGTGGAAGTACACATCAGAGTTAGAAGAAACTGGTTTCCAGCTTTTGACTTGGGCAATGGTCCAACACAATCTACGATTACTCTTTCAAATGGCTCACTCATTACTCGAATGGGGTTAAGAGGAGCAGGGCAGATCAACTGATTGGGTTTTCCAGCAACTTAACATACATGGCAAGTACGACAATAATTGACAACATCATGTTTGAGTCCTGGCCAAAAGAAATGCTTAAGAACCCTGTTATAAGTCTTAGTGACCCCCATGTGTCCTGACCATGGATGGTCATGAGCCAAGGTGAGTACCTGGGAACGATAAGTTGTAGGCACAACAATCTGGTAAGTCACATTCAAGTCCACCTCCTCTGGAACAGCATTAGTCCAGCAACGCATCAGCAGACCATCATCAAAAAAGTAGGCCACTTTCCTCCTTCTTGCTTCTTCCTGGCTGAGAACAGAAGTTAGACATTTCGAAAGGGTGGAATCACCTTGCTGTTCTTCGATGAACTGCTTCCTGGTGGCCAGCAGTTTCACCGCCACTGGAGAAGAGGATGTTCCGATCTTAGGCATCTGTACCTCAGGCTGACCAAGCAGGAAAAAGGTCAGGTATGTGTGCCGTGTCAGACTCAGGGTTTGTTTCTGGGGTATCTAGTACCTGAGGCACTGGCATAACCATGCCCCCAGTGAGGTCATTGCTCAGAATGAAGTCAACACCTTTGATGGGCAAGACAGGAAGGACAGCAACATTAAACAGTACACTGACTAGAGGAGACTCAACATGTACATGATGCAAAGGAGCAGGGATGAACCTCATTCCCACACCCTGAACAACTGCACTTGACTGACATGATGATTCAGATGACAAAGGTAAGATTCCCTCCCTAATAATGGACTGTGAGCCACCTGTGTCCTTAAGAATAGTTACCGGCAGCCAATCTTTTGGGTCTCCAGTTAGCGACACGAAGCCTTCTAGAATGAAGGGTTTGAAGGCTTAGTATTAATTAAACACATGCCTTTTGACTGTGAAACGCTGGGCTGAGTACGTTTATGCTTTAAAGATAAACAATCAGCAATCACATGACCCTTCTTGTGACAGTAGAAGCCTTCTCGGTCACCACGTGGAGGTGACTGTGGCCCCCTTGTCTTTTCAAATGGAGGATGGCCAGGGTTAAGATTCTCATGTCGCGGGCCTGAACCTCTGTCTGGACGAAAGGAAGACACAAAAACATTTTTGTGAGTTAACACAACCTCATCAGCCAGGACTGCTGCCTTAGACAAATAAGTCACCTTTTGCTCATTTAAGAACACCACCATTTTTTCCGGTAAAGCATTCTTAAAATCTTCCAACAACATTAACACGTCTGTTGCTGGACTGGTACTTGCTAACACTCATACGGATTTTTTTGGAAACCAGTCGTATATGTCATTTTTGGACAACATTGACCTACTCTGTCGATTAGGTATGACGACTTGTTGGGAAGATCCATCAGGGCCTATTATATTCTAATAAATTATATTTAAAGGGAATACATGTAGTTTTTCAATGAAATCACTTATTAAAGGTTCAGTGTGTAAGATTTAGTGGCATCTAGCAGTGAGGTTGCGAATTGCAACCATCTGTCCAGGCTACTACTGCCCCCTACCCTTTCAAAGAGCGTAGGACAGCTACGTTGACTGACACAGCACAAAAGGTGTCTCTTCTGAGACAGCAGAGAGTAGCCAGTCAAGAAATGAGGTTTCGTTTGGTATATTTATTAAGAAATTATATTTACTTCATTATTCAGTGAAAAAGGCTTGGCCACGGAACATAGAAAATGTAAGCCAAGAGTGTGGGATGAGGATCAAACACCGAAACAAAAACAGAGCAGCACATGCCGTGATCTGAGAAACATTCGCTGCAGAATCTATTTGTTAAAGAGAGAAAAAAAATTGTCCCAAGGTGGGATCAAACACTCAACCCTTGGGTTGCAAGTCCTGCGCTTTACCAACTAAGCTAACCAAAGATTATGTTGACAAAAGTTAATTTTATGGCTTATATCCTCATCCACCATCTAATGGTTGAAAATATTGCTCTGATGCAAAACTTATTTGCAGACCCCTGCTGTATATTATTACTACTTCTTCTTCTTTGAACGTAGGTATTCAGCTTAAGTGCAATTTATACTTCTGCGTCAAATTGACGGCGTAGGTGACGGCGCAGGTGACGGTGTAGGCTACGGTGTAGGCTACGGGGCTACGCAGAGGCTACGCCGTCACCTGACGTCCACCTCCTCAAAAATGTAACTACACGTCAAGTCGACGCGGACCGTAAGCTCTGTGATTGGTCGGCTGGGTAGCCTCGCAATGCCTCCGAGCCGACCGGAAGTACCCCGGCAAAAATCAACACAGTGGACGCTATAGCGCTACTGCCGACTAGCGTTTGGGGGTGTAATTGCAGAATGACGGACACACCTACGCACAAGTATAAATGGGCCTTTAGTGATGAGTGTCTGCACTGCCTGAATTCTACCAGAAGTAGAACAAGAAGAACATACCCTGTCAACACACCCATGTGGGGCCCATAAGGGTTGGATATGGGCTGGTGAGTGGGCCCCATTTGGGCTGCCCAGATGGGGCCCAGTTAATTTTGTCCGGGGGTTCCATGGTGGCCCCATGTGGGCAGGCCCATATGAGCTGAAGGTGGGGTTCACATGGGCCCTAGCTAAAACCCACATGGGCAACCCAGGTTTCTCCCATCTGGGGCCCACACTAGCTGGGCCCCATGTGGGCTGATTATGGGTCCCTGCTTACCATTAATAACCACTATTATTATGGGCTATAAAATTCATTTTGGGG
>NC_060164.1:3209604-3211728 GCF_021292245.1 Micropterus dolomieu | reverse complement strand
CTCCTCCTCCTCCTCTCCGGTTCCGACCGTCACATTAAGTGTGGGTTCTGTAGAGATACGGGGTTCTGATGGCTCCACTGTTGAATCCTGCTACATTACATCTTGTTTACAGTCAATATGAAGCTACGTGTCGGAACCAGGCCGAGCTAACGCCACGTCCCTGTCAACACACCCATGTGGGGCCCATAAGGGTTGGATATGGGCTGGTGAGTGGGCCCCATTTGGGCTGCCCAGATGGGGCCCAGTTAATTTTGTCCGGGGGTTCCATGGTGGCCCCATGTGGGCAGGCCCATATGAGCTGAAGGTGGGGTTCACATGGGCCCTAGCTAAAACCCACATGGGCAACCCAGGTTTCTCCCACATGGGGCCCACACTAGCTGGGCCCCATGTGGGCTGATTATGGGTCCCTGCTTACCATTAATAACCACTATTATTATGGGCTATAAAATTCATTTTGGGGCTTATTTTACAGTCAGCCCATACAGTTAGGGTCAACCCTTTTGGGTTACAGTCAGCCCTTGTAAAAAGTCAGTATTTTTGTTTACACAGCAAATTAAATATTCTTGGGTCTGGTGGACTCACCACATTATTAGACTTTTAAATCAACACAGCCTTAACAATTTATGTAAAAATATTTAACAGATGTTTACTTGAGCTCAATATTACCAATGGTATACATAATTTATGGTTCGTATTCGCCATTTACCCCTCTGAAATTTGAATTATTTAAAAAAATAGAAACAAGATTTTATCATTATTGTTGCTCATTTCTTACAACTTAATCAGAACAGGTGAAAGTTATTTTTTGTGTGGTAATAGCAGGTGCAGAAAGAACATTTGCACACACAGCAGGCCCAGTGAGGACACACTTAAGTTTCATAGCACCAACAATTATTACACTTGGGTCCAGTAGACCCGAACACCTCATATGTAGTTGTGTAGGAGGGTGTACCGTGCAGTCATTGAAAATAAGTTATTTTTTATGTTCTTCACAGAAAATGAGCCATGGCCAATAAGTTTGAGTTAGAAGAATTAATAAATAGCGTTACTTTTTCTTTTAGCAAACATTGAAAACGGGTCCCACAGACCCGAACACCTTGGGTTAAACAAGCTACAATAACAAAGAGACCAGTAATACAATTACATTTTTATTTAAGTAAAATTTAAGACAACATGCTTTTGCACAGTGTTCCCTCACTGTCACAGACAAAATTAGTTTCTTTTCCACCTCAAATGAGCCTGAAGCCTGAAGTCTTTGTTGAGGGGTTGCTTGTCGGGCCTGTCTATTACCCCCCCGGTCTCTAGCACCGATGAGCCACTTGGAGACCGCCTTCTCTGCATCTTTGCAGGTGATTTGGCTGGTCATGGCATTTTTCTTTAAGCCTCCTTCAAGAAACTAATATAACGCTCACTTACTTAATATGTGCCAACATAACTCTTAGCCAGGACTGTAACGACAACTATGTTAAGAAAAGCGCTATATAAACTAAGATTATTATTAGAAATACACACATTCTCTTAAACACTCAAGCTAAGCAACTGAGAGAAATGTGAGAACACAATGCTCAGCCAGGACAACACATGCTCCATTCACAATATTTAAAAAAATTGACATGTTTATAACGTTAGGTTATTGTGACACTATATTATCAATACAACTTAAAACATTATCCACATGCACACCTACCATATATTACTTCATACAGTTTTAAGGCCTTGAACTCTCTCTTCCCATTTCGGCCCACAAAGTTATACTGCCTGGATAGGCCATGGTCTAGGAGGAAGGTCATCATCCTTTTTGTGGCCTCGTCAACAGTCGCCCCCCCTATGTCAGTCACAGCTGCAACCTGAGGGGGAACAAAGGCCATACAAAGCAAATTTATCTACAGTATATTGCTCAATGGAGTAAACCACTCAACATGAAAGAGCTGCCAGAAGCATGGGTGTGAGCTAGGGGTGGAACAGTACATGTATTCATATTGAACCGAAACGATACGGCATAACGGTTCGGTGCATGAATAAACAAAGAATACACGGTATAAAAATAAATAAGGGGCTGTTTACACCTGAAAAACCTGCCATAAACTATCGCAAATCAAAGTGAAAGTCGCAGATGCTTAACAC
>NC_060164.1:3208770-3209504 GCF_021292245.1 Micropterus dolomieu | reverse complement strand
AGGCAGTGGAGGTGAAGATCTGGATGGAGGCAGTGGAGGTGAAGATCTGAGTGATGGAGGCAGTGGAGGTGAAGATCTGGATGGAGGCAGTGGAGGTGAAGATCTGAGTGATGGAGGCAGTGGAGGTGAAGATCCGAGTGATGGAGGCAGTGGAGGTGAAGATCTGGATGGAGGCAGTGGAGGTGAAGATCTGAGTGATGGAGGCAGTGGAGGTGAAGATCTGAGTGATGGAGGCAGTGGAGGTGAAGATCTGGATCAAAAATTCACACTGTAAAAATCTTGTGCAACAACAAAAAAAAATCTTATTACTAATTTCCCCCAGCTTTTTCTTTTTGACTCAACTTTTGTAAATAACATTACAAACTGAAAAATATGTTGTCTGTAAAAAAAAAAAAAAAAAAAAGTTTAGTTGAGTCAACTTATTTGTTTTCTGGAGATGTGCCACTATTCTGTAACAATTGTAGTTGAGCCAATTCAACATTTTCTGTCTACTGGAAACAGTTATAATAAGAATAAACAGGTCCAGATCTTCTAATCACTTCTGTCCAGGAATAAGATTAGTGATTTATTCTAGTTTATGAAGCTGAAAACTTCATTCATGATCATCTTGGTTTCTTTCTTTCTAAGCAAAAAAATATGCGTTTTGTTAAACACTGTTCAAAGACCACAAACTTACACAAAAAAAGCCAAAGAATCTAACCATCCAACCTAAGGAAACTCATCACTAAAATGGT
>NC_060164.1:3207799-3208750 GCF_021292245.1 Micropterus dolomieu | reverse complement strand
CTGTGCTCTTAGGAACCTTAAGTGCAGCAGAATTTTTTTTGTAACCTTGGCCAGATCTGTGCCTTGCCACAATTCTGTCTCTGAGCTCTTCAGGCAGTTCCTTTGACCTCATGATTCTCATTTGCTCTGACATGCACTGTGAGCTGTAAGGTCTTATATAGACAGGTGTGTGGCTTTCCTAATCAAGTCCAATCAGTATAATCAAACACAGCTGGACTCAAATGAAGGTGTAGAACCATCTCAAGGATGATCAGAAGAAATAGACAGCACCTGAGTTAAATATGAGTGTCACGGCAAAGGGTCTGAATACTTATGACCATGTGATATTTCAGTTTTTCTTTTTTAATAAATTTTTTTCTGTCAAGATGGGGTGCTGAGTGTACATTACTGAGAAATAAAATGAACTTTTTTGATTTTTGGAAAATGGCTGCAATGAAACAAAGAGTGAAACATTTAAAGGGGTCTGAATACTTTCCGTACCCACTGTAACTTAAATAAATGTCACTTGCAGCATGTTGAGTTATTAGATCCATTTCAATCCACTCCGAGTCATGAAATCAAATAACGAGAGCTGAATGGCACTGAGAAGGTAGAGTAACAGTCATGAAATTATGGAGGTGAAATGAGCAAACTTCCTGGGTGTATACACTTGTCATCACTAAAATGGTAAAACATTTAACAGTGTAGAGGTGATTACCTGAGGGTGGATGGAGGTGTAGGCCTGATTTGGCTGCCGGACCAATTGTCATCATCCTCATCCTCACTGGACAAAATCACTCGCCTAGAAATGTATAATATACAAGCCCAATCAATGAGTTAAAGCATTTTTTTTTATTATTTGTTGGTTAATTGGGTATCTGCTGTCTACCTCCCATGTTTTGACAGCTTTGAGCCAAATACACTTAACAAAACTTTTCCTTCCTGTGTCATTGGGAAATTCAAATTTTCATC
>NC_060164.1:3198094-3207779 GCF_021292245.1 Micropterus dolomieu | reverse complement strand
CAAATTTTCATCATCCATTTAGAAGCAGTAGTTCAAAATCAATAGCCTCACCTCTTTTTGCGCTTCCCCCTTCCAGTCTTCACTGTAGAATCGGACTCAGTTGGTACATCAGTGTTTTGCTCATACTCCACTAATTTTCTGCGGGCAATTTCATACGTAGCTTTGGAGACAGACAAATGAGTGGCAATTAGTTTAATTCAGAGCTAATTTAAACCGAACCAACAGTGAACTCAACATGTCAAATAATCTCATACAAATAGACACATTACCGACTTTTCTCTTGACAGTCAACTTGTATGTCGCCCAGTCAGTGTGAGGGTCCTGTTGCTCTATGACCGCCTTTGCCATGTTCATCCTTGTTGATTTAACTTCTCCCCAGTTGTTCCTTGAAAGCCCTCAAAACACGAAAAGCTGTGAAGTGATAAATATGGTAGTTTCTTCTTTGGTTTGAAACATTAAAAGGTATGCAACAGGACGGACCGGTTTTAGTCTCGGCATTTGTCCTCCGACTGCAACTGCTAGCGCTTTCACCGGAAAAGAGTTTACCCTACTTCCAGTCTCGACGGCCATTTTTGTGAAATAGGCCTATTGATTTCTTTTAATATGCGCGAGGGAAAGACTGCAAGACAGCGCTCTTTGAAGACGGCGAGAGTGTGCGTGCACGGCCGGGCGAGGCTCTCTCTCTCTCTGATTGCCTCGGTAGTGTTGTTTGAATACGGTGTGGTTGCGCGCGCGCTCGAGGCCGGCCGGCTCTATTTCTCTCTGCTCGTTCTTAACTTATATGTGCCCAGGAGTCATTCACCGATCAAATGAGGCTTCATAATAGGTACATGAAAATATGGAACTTTGGAAAACACCGACGATTAATCCAAAATAAACAATTCACACGTTGCCTTGATGTAACAGACAAATAAATTTATGTATATAAATGAGTCCCTTATTATTACTATGGAAACCCCTTCCAAGTCGCAATTTGTTCCATAGTGAAGCAGTTAAAAACTCTACTTCTCTGACTGCTCGCGCGCTGCAGCGGCCATGGGATTCAAATCCTCCACCGATAAAACATTGCTGACATGGACTTCCATCAGTGTTTTTAACTGTAAATTCAATAAGTGCAAACATTAAAATGCAACCAGCTGGTAAAAGTGGAGAAATTGTTTAACAGCTTGCAATGCCTTGCTAACAGCTCCACAACCAATCCTTCTTAACAATATATTAAAGCCAGCCACTCAAAATAAGCTCAACATATGCATAATATTGGCTTAACTTAATAAATTAAACTCGCATGTTCAACGCAAGGCTTTAACCAGGTTTAATTACCAAAGCTACACGGCTCACGTAAGTTAAGTTAACTGGTTTACCTTTGCTAAAAGCTAAGTTATGGCCTCAACTGTAACGTTACTTTCCAAAAAAGCTTGGTTAACATGTCATACAGTAAATTCTTCCCGTTTATTATACACTAAAGCAGATTCTTACCTGTCTTTGTCCACACACAACACCGTTATGGGTCCTTCCTCAACGGACAGCAGACACGAAGGCGCCAAATTGTTGCTGGGCAAAATTTTGCTCGGTGATGGGGGTGGAGCTTTCCGGATGTGCGCTGCACTGCTAACGGTTTTAAAACATTTTGTGGGGAACTGTGGCAAACTCTGTTCAAATTCATATAGTGCTTAAAAAAACATTATTAAATTGACATTGCTTCAAAAATCTAAATAGCTTAATAGTCGTATGCAATTTGTATACAATTTGGACCTAGTGGCTTTTTAAATAAAATAGCATCCATGTCTGACATAATCAATTTTGAATTTGGTGTGGAGCCCAGCCCACTTAGTTTAGCCCATTTACTGCCCATGTGGGGCCCAACAACAAAGCCCACTCTGAGCCCATGCCCAGCAGAAGCCCAACCAGCCTAAGTGAGGCCCATGTGGGCCCCAATTAGACGTGTTTGCAGGGTAGTGACAGAACCTACTGTAGAAACATGGCGGCGCAACATGGCGACGTCCATGGAAGGGGGGATCCGCGGTTATGTAGATAGAAATGTCTCATTCTAAGGTAATAAGAACATAATGGTTTATTATGTCTTTATACACCACTGAAAACATAGTAATGGATCTTATATTACCTTTCTGTCAGTCGATCCTCAGAAATATTACACACTGAACCTGTAATAAATTAACTTTTTACTGCTTTATTGTCAATGGGCTGTAACCTCACTTAGAAAATGAAGCACATGCCTGTTTCTCTGTTGCTTGGAACAGCCACTATTCTGATTCTTATGTGAAGGTATCGGGTCGGGATGTGGCCCTGTGCATGTTCCCGGCGTCTCTCTGACTACAGTGCAGCTAACGAAATGCAGTCCATTAACACTCCCAGCACAGCTCAGACTCCAACACAAACATTAATTCCAGTAAGGATAAAAACAAAGTATTGTTTTAGTTGGCTAAAGATAGATAACATTAGTTTGCCTACTAACAAAAACATGGATTTATTCATCTCGTACTAACTTTAGTAGATTGTAACATATCGGGTACAGAACTAATCTGCAGATGCTCTGGGTCAAGATGAGACCAAACATGTCTATGGATGTCAGTTTTTGAGCCATGACAAAGGCCAAAATGTTCCCTGCAACAGATGAGGGATGCCTTGTTTTTAGCCAACTGATAGTCAGAAATGCCTTCTGCTATGTTGTAACACTCTGTCAATAATATAGGCTTTTCAAAAAATTGTTAATCACAGCAACCACAAGAGGTCCTTGAGCATTAGAGATGTGCATCTCTATCACTGAGGCCAATATGTGTGCATCTCAATGCATTGGCAACAATCTGATACATTAAAGATACATTAGCAACTACCAATGTGGGACAATACGATTCATCCCATTGCGATTCAACACGACGCAAAAGAATAAGCATAAGCTATACAATTCAAAATGTCACAGAGACTTAGATTTTATTTGATTGTATTGATAGAAAATTAACTTAATCATAATAACTTTATTTATTTATTATTTATTTATTATACATATTTATTTCTCTAGTGCTGCCACTTTGTAAGCATCTCATTTATGCAGTTTCTTTTGACCTCTTTCTTCTTTTTGAAGATAAAATAAAACCTAAAACCAGTCCCTCTTTCGTATCCTGTCTCCAGTTACACTTTTATAACCCCTCACACATTTAACATTTAAACAATTTTAGGAAGTTGAGCCACTCTAGGCTAATGTCTGGCGGAGATAATAATAAGATAATTTTACTAATTCATATTAAACATATTGATTTGTGCAGCTTTAACGTTATAGAAAGTTTTTGGTTATGGTTTAAAAAAGAGACCTGTCTACAGCAGGGTGTGATCTCTGGTCATGAAGGCCAGATGTACTACACCCTTCCACCATCCCAATCACCACACTCTTACTTACTTACAGTACAGTACTTGGTTAATAGTGTATGCAGAGGAATCACTCAATATGATTGTAGGAGTACTAGGCTGAATTTAACATACAGTTTATACATTAGGACAATGTGTGAGCCCTTTAAAACAACAGCAGACATACAAAATGAATGCATGAATATTATGATACCTATTTGCCTAGATGGTTGGATCTGAGGAGTTTGAGGGAAATCACCTTTTCTAAAATGAGGGCACTGCTCCTGTAGGCAGAAACCCTTCACTTGCATTAATTTGCTATTTTTTGCATGCAGCCTGAAACATTTGGATGAGCTCTCTAGGGGCTGTCATCAGCTTCACCATGGCAGTGCTTACCACTTTAATCTGTAGTGCTTTTCCACCATCAGAGAGCTGTGCTTGTCTGTATGTGATGTGTGACTGCCTGTGTGTTGGTTGTGCAGGGGGCATGGTTCAAAATCATCTTCAAACAGTCGCTTACAAGCTATTGTGCAGAACATGCTGCGTCAAATGAGAATGGATCAGAGCTTTAAAAATTAGAAAACAGGAAACTAAGAGTTTTTAAGGGGAAAATGTGTGCAATCATGTAATTTTACCTGTCACTCAACAGTTCACTCACCAGGACATTGTGCTGGTGAACGTGCATGTGTGACAGACAGGGAATCACAGAGAGAATGCACATATATATTAGATATAGCAGAGGCATCCAAGCTACAAATCACTGAGCATTTCACTCAGATTCTAAATATCTTACTATTACCTACAACTATTTCTTGTTTCTTATTTTATAAGTATATTTTGTCATATGTTAGTAAGAAGCATCCCTGTTTTCCGATAAGCTGTTGATGCTGCCTGCAGCTAATACCCAATTCTTTTTTTTTAAGTAAACATAATGTAGGCATATGTATGCTATTTCGGCTGAGAACCTTAGTCTATGTCAACTATAGAATAAACTGTCCCCCAGAACAAATCTAGTAATTTAACTTGTGAGCATAGAACCTTACATTTGTGTGGGCTGGGTGATGATTGGTGTGGCTTCATATCAGTTGTAAATATTGGAATTCAATGTTTTTAGATTCCAAACTGTGTGTGGATTTATAACTAATGTTTGATGAATGCATTTGAAATTGCACATATAGCCTACTAAAGATGGACTGTGATGTGGTGACCACTGTCTTATTTTTTTGTTGTGTGCTATGAAAAAAAGCATTCTGATATGCCATGACACAATATCTGTTGTGAAAAAGGCCTGTGTACCTGTCAGATGCAGCAAGAAAATGGCAAAAATAAACTTAAAAAAAAAAAAAACATTTTAATATTTACCCCCAAAGTCACCTATCAAGAACCCCAGACTTCTTTTCCTTCCAAAGAAACACGTTCCAATAACTGGATGTCATAGAACAACGGTGTTTATAGTTTTATTTATTGTTATACTGTCAAATGTTTGCATACACACTATGCTTTGGCAACGTGTTTGGATGAAAAAGTAATGCGAATTTCCCTTCTTAACACTGTTATATATATATATATATATATATATATATATATATGTTCCAGCCCCTTTCCATCAAACATCCGGTTCCTCAGTGTCACATGATCACCGCTCTGCTATCATTCCTGTTATTCAGCACCAGTTAGCAGAACACAACCACCAACGTTAGCTTTCTCAGGCTCTCTTTTCCTTATCCGACGATGGCAACATTGGTGGCAAACAGGGCGATGGACGTCAACGGCTTGGCAGCAGCTGCGAGGACACACACCCAGGCTGTGACCAGGAATTACATCTCTCAACCCAGGCTAAGTATGTGATGTTACCAGGCTGCTGGAGGTAGCTGCAGCTGTTAGCTAGTGGCTAACAAGGTTGTTGTGCTACATTCAATGACAAGCGAACAGTGGGGAATGCGACTAATATCGCCATAATATATAGTTTAAATTAAGCTTTTAGTAGTAAAATAAACCGACAAAATACAATTTCTGTTACATTGGAAAAGTTTACCCGGATCCAGGACAGTAATGTATTGCATAAATAGTAATATTTCGATCCGGAAACTTGTATCAGATGACTGATGATGGATTTGGTTTCAATAATTTCCTGAATTCTGAATTGTAGTAATGACGTTAACGTTACTTCATTTCTAGAAATCTTTTAATTTCAGTACTGGGACTGTTGGTTTGTAAAGTTATCAAACGTGTGCTAAGACTGACAATATTTAAGAAGGAAGCCATGGCGTTTGATAATAGCATTATTCCCAGTGAACATAAACGCAGCATACGGGAGCAGTAATGTTAGCTAACGTTATTTAACAAGCTATGGAGCTGCGTACTGGGAATCACGACAATTAAATAAACCAGCTGTTTTTACAAAGGCTATTAAATTCGATCTGTGGTTACAACTGAGTAGTATTCATAAAATAAGCTACACGTATGTATTCGTGTCAAAACCAGCTAACGCTAAGCTAGCACGCTAACAGTGGCTAAGTTAGTCCGTCGTTGAGTCGTCCTTTACCATTTTTAGCTACACCTACTTGCATTAATTAGCTTTACCAAGCACAGTGTACATATAAGTCGTATGTAAATTTCATATAGGGAGAAATACACCACTGTGGCTGTTGTTATGACTGCGTAACGTTACTACAAACTGAGCATTAATACCAATCCGACAGAGCGTCAGTAGCACCGTCGATTACACTGCAGGCAGTCAGCTGACTCGGATGAAAACCACACGAATGAATGACACACCATGCAACTATGTTTTCTTTAATGTGTTGAGATTTGAACATCTAGCGCATGCTGTACTGCCTTTAAAGCGTCCTTACTATGGTCACATTACTGTGTGGCGCTGTTATAAACGCTCTGCTTCTAGCACAGACTGGTGACAGATGGAATGCTGTCTCGTGACATGGTCACATGTTGTGGTGTTGACTTGGCCAGACATCCTGATGGAAAGAAAGGTGCATTTTGTTTGAGAGTTATAGCTACAGTTGTTGACAAAGCTTAGTAAAGCTATCTGATAGAATACTTCAGGAAAGATAAAATCACATTTTCAGAAATATTAGGTTTTTTGCTGCCATAAATGTTGTCATATTTTCTAATGATGGAGGGGTGGGGGGCCCGTCGGTGAAGGGGTATTTTTCAAACAATAGTAGCTTAGGTTATTTCTTATTTCACCATTTTAATTCTTCGTCATTCTCCACCTTGTTTTGGTGATTTTTCACTAGCTTAGGCTACTTGGATCTGCACCCTTCCCCTTCACTTCTCTTTTCCCCACACATGCACATACCTCTTCTTGTCTCTCTCTCTCTGTGTCTGCCCTGCTGACTTACTCCGTCAGCAGTAACTTTTATAAATTCGCCTAAAAGACGCAGAACTCATCTTTTGGATTTTTCTACCCATGATTTTGTTTTCAGCAGCAGGTGCGCTGCATGTGGAGGAGGCTTGTTAATGACGAAGCCTATCAAAACGACAGAAACAAACATGGTTGCTAATGAATCATATCTGCACTGGTGTATTCACTGTCACTTCACCTGGTTTGTGCTTGTAAAATATCCACTGTGTCTGCATCTTGTAACGGACTTGTAACTAATGGAAAGAACTCTGTGTTGGTCTGCAAAATGCTAAAATGCGTTGCAGATTATACCTGGGCGGCCGTTCAGATACCAAGTATCTGTGTGCGAAACCTACGTCCCCATCATCTCGTAAGGTCCAAATAGCAGCCGCCAATCTCGCTGCAAAACATGAGAAAAAGAGAAACCTCAGCAAGTGCGAGATCGAGATGCTGATTACTGAAGTGGAGGCGAGAATACATCATTTATTGGATGGTTTGAACTAGGGCCCCACTGTGTGTTCATGTACTTTCCCCTTAAAAAAATACTACCACATGTGTTGTCACATGACTCCGTCCCGTCCAGTCCTGCTCATCTTGAGGCAGACTGGAGTATGAAGCACAGGGAGTTGTTAACCAGTGCTAGCAGCCTTCACTTTCCAGCAGTTGTGGAAACAACAGACAGACTTTTATTAACGGACACAGTGACCTACACTGTACATTTACAGCCAGAAGACAACTTACTCAGTTGCTTTCACGGTCACGTTCTTGCAGTGTGAGTGAAAATCATTACTTGCCTACCGCATTGCCGTAATGATCATGTAAAATTTAAGTAGCGGTGCTCATTCATTAAGCGCCATGCGCCAAATATAGGAGAAGCATTTCTCTGTTATCAGAATCAGAAGGAGCTTTATTGTAGGGGTGGGAATCACCAGAGGCCCCACGATACGATATGATGATATTTATGTTGCGATTCAATTTTATTGCGATTTAAAATATATTGAGATATATTGCAATTTATTACCCTTTTCCAACTTCCAATTAGGTCCCTAAAGTCAAACTTTGTCAACATCTGTTTATCTAAAAAGTTCTGTACTTGCTTGCCGGTACATCAGTGCCTACCACTAGGCTAAGGTGTCGTGTTTGTATGTGTATGTATGCTGTTTTGTCTGCAAAGTTGCAATGTGCACTATTGGCCCTAGAAAAACTTCTCCTTGGAGAAAATAAAGTTTATCTCTCTCTCATATCTCTAATAGTTATTAGTCTTATAGCATATTTACAGTACAACCATGTCAGTGAACTATGAGGTACCGAAACCAAAATAATCATTCATTAATCGTAATGGAGGAAAAATGTTCAATTAATCATGATTTAGATTTTTGGTCAAATCGTCCTAGTTTGAAGTCTTGGCTCAGCAACAAACGCAACACGACGGAGTGGCTGAGTGTCACTATGGCAGTCATGCAGCCAGCTCAGACTGGCACAATGGCTGAAATAAAGAAAACATGGTCGACACAAAGTGGATGTCAAAAAAGATGGAAAAAGAGTTTTTCTGATACAGAAATTGAGGTGTTTGTAGGGTAGAAGTTAGAAAGCACATATTGATTGATTGCAGCTTGTTCACAAACAAAATAAAATGCAGCAATTATAACAGAATTATATTATTTACTTACTTTGTTAATTTACACAATATGTGCAGATGGTGAAGATGTGCCCGGGTGAGTCATGTCGTGTTCGCTGCAGTGTTTTCACGCACAAACTAAACTGAAAACTATACAGTTTTTAGAAGATATTAAAACTCTGCAATTCTTGCAATGTTATTTGATGTTATCTTTGTATTTTTACAACAGATGATGATAATTCCATCAGTTAGCTGAGTTAAATTCTGAAAAGGACTCAGTAGCTGAATTGCTGACGAAATATTTATCAGATGGGATTTGAGATTTGAGCTGGAACTTGGCTTATGTGTTTTTACAATTTAAAGGTGCAATATGAAATAGTTTTGTGTGATATCAAGTGAAATTATACACTCACCGGCCCCTTTATTAGGTACACTTGTTCAATTGCTTGTTAACACAAATAGCTAATCAGCCAATCACATGGCTGCAACTCAGTGCATTTAGGCATGTAGACGTGGTCAAGACAACTTGCTGAAGTTCAAACTGAGCATCTGAATGGGGAAGAAAGGGGATTTAAGTGAATTTGAAGGTGGCATGTGTCGTGGAAATTATATCCCTGGTGAGAGGTTGAGCAAATAATTGAGTTACAACAAACCGTTGTCTTAAGAATTTATTTACCAAAACAGAGAAGTACTACAACACAAATCAGCTGGACCAGAGGTTCAGTCTCCTAGGACAGTCACTAACGTCTGGCCCAGAGCACAGGGATGTACAGGGGTTGGACAATGAAACTGAGACGCCTCTCATTTTAGTGTGGGAGGTTTTATGGCTAAATTGGACCAGCCTGGTGGCCAATCTCCATTAATTGCACATTGAACCAATAAGAGCAGACTGTGAAGGTCCAATTAGCAGGGTAAGAGCACAGTTTTGCTCAAAATATTGCAATGCACACAACATTATGGGTGACATACCAGAGTTCAAAAGAGGACAAATTTTTGGTGCACGTCTTGCTGGCGCATCTGTGACCAAGACAGCAAGTCTTTGTGATGTATCAAGAGCCACGGTATCCAGGGTAATGTCAGCATACCACCAAGAAGGACGAACCACATCCAACAGGATTAACTGTGGACGCAAGAGGAAGCTGTCTGAAAGGGATGTTCGGGTGCTAACCCGGATTGTATCCAAAAAACATAAAACCACGGCTGCCCAAATCACGGCAGAATTAAATGTGCACCTCAACTCTCCTGTTTCCACCAAAACTGTCCGTCGGGAGCTCCACAGGGTCAATATACACGGCCGGGCTGCTATAGCCAAACCTTTGGTCACTCGTGCCAATGCCAAACGT